>NW_019233214.1:101078-109150 GCF_002742605.1 Olea europaea var. sylvestris | reverse complement strand
TTCTCTTTTTAATCAAAATTGTCAAAATTGTGAAAACAACAATAATTGTGATAATTTTACAAGTGCTGATTATTGGGATTCGATGAAAATTGGGGGTGCAACAATCTTGAAGATGATATTCATGTGATTATTGAATTTTTTTTGGTCAAGTACAAATTATACATTGGTAGACGAGAACATTTACATTTCACATGTTGTTCGTAGTTCAAATTATTGATGAACATCAGAAAAAGTTCTTGACACCGATTATGTGAATGTCAAGCGACTAGTTTGTAGAAGAAGAATATTCAGACATCATGGCAAATGCTTGCTTTAAAGCAAAAAAATAAAAAAATAAAGTTAACATGTCAAATAGGAGTGCATATGTCATTTGTGTTGAGGAAATTCGCAAATGACATTGATGGCAACGCAGTTGAAGGAAAGTTATTTTTTCGAAATTTAAAAGATTCGTGACTCCATACTTTATTCATTGGATGTTCATCACACACATGACAAACAAACTAGTTGTTGGGTGATTGGAAGGACACACCATAATAAATTTCTAAAGCCGAACATAATCTAACATTCATTTGAAGTTTTACATAAATATCACTTATCGTAAATCATGGATGGCTAAAGAACGTGCTTTAGGGCTCTAATGAGTTAACCTAATCTCAATTATGAAGTTTTAACTAAAATGATTCAATGAAATCAATGACTTTTTTAATTCGGTCTTATGAAATTGTTGATCCTTTAAGAATTGAAAAGCTAAGAAAGTTTAATGGAAGAATTATAGTTACGTTATGCCCCTGTTTAATGTGGTTTAAAATTTGAATTAAAATTCAAGTCATAGTCAATAATTAATTTTGACCACGCATTTCATGGAATCCATATTTTCTCATTCATATATTTCATTAACTTTAAAATTTAATACGTGAATATTTTGAAGTTCTAAAAAAATCCGAGATTATTGTTACCACAAGTTTGTTTGGTTCAAATTAAAATTTTATTTTAATTTAAGTCAAAGTCAAATAATCAATATTAATCACATTTGTCATGTGTCCTATAATTTTTTTAATCACACATTTCAAAAAAATTTCACAATCTACTCAAAAAAAATCTAATTTTAATCTTTACCAAAACAGCATCTTTTGGATTGGGCCGTTAGATACCAGGAGGCCCAACTAACTCTCAAATGTAAAGAAAAATAACAAATTGTGCATGGTGGGTAAAGCGTCACCGTTTTGCACATGTCCAAGATGCAGTAACATTACGTCTTCAATTCCGAAACATGGCAAAGCCTAAACCCTTTCCTCAAAGTCACGACCTATACGTACACGTATACATACACTGTTTTAATTTACTATTCTATCCTCATTTCCCCAACTGCCCCTCTTTCTTCCTTTTCCTTAAAACGCGTGGGCTTTTCTGTCAAATCATTGCTTCCCCTCTTTCTTCTTTCACTACTGCCCAGACTGGCAGTATCCCTTCTCCAATTTTCATTCGGAAAATATTGAGGATAAAAATGGAGCACCCATTTTTTCCAACGACCACCACGAGGGCGGAAGCGTTGCGGTGGCTGACCATCGCGGAGAAGCTTCTTTCGAAGCGTGACCTGATGGGGAGTAAGTCGTTTGCGACCCGGGCGGTTGACTCTGACCCGACCCTATTACCTGCTGACCAGATTCTAGCTGTGGCTGACACGCTCCTCTCCGGCGACCGGCAGATCGGGAACAACCTGCAGGACTGGTATTCGATTCTTCAGGTCTCTCCTCAGCAGGGCCATGACCAGGAGCTCGTGGCGTCGCAGTACCGCCGCCTGGCTGTCCTCCTAAACCCACAGAAGAATAAGTTCGCATTTGCTGACCAGGCCTTCCGCCTCGTGCTGGAAGCCTGGACTGTGCTTTCCCATCCTTCGAAGAAAGCTCTGTACGACAAGGAGCTAGCTTTCTATATGCAGCCGCAGCCCGAATCATTTAACCCCGTGTCTCTGCCTCGGGAACATTTGAGCATCCCCACATTGCAGCAAAACTTCATTTTCTTCGGGGCTAATAGTGCTGGTAGTGTGAATAATCACTCTCACACTCCTCAACCACGTGTTCATGGTGGCAGCAGCGGCAGTGCTGCGACTCATTTCCATCAACTGCACGTACATGCGCAACCGGTCGACCCGGTGGCTTCTGGGGGAATTCGAGAACAAGCAAGTAAGTACACACCGCAGAATTTCATTAATTTTACTTCAGATGCTAATATAGCTTTTGGGTCTGGTTCAGTGTCGACTCAAGAACCCTTGAATAAGCAGCCACCGGAAAACTACCCTTCTTTCACTGGTAATGTACCTTCTGTTTCTGGGTCAAATCTTAATGTGCATGCCAATGAGAATGTGCAAGATGCGAGAGGAGATGAACAAGATGTGGAGAGGATGGTTACACAGGAGGAGGAGGAGGAGGAGAGAGTGGATGTACCCTCAAATGACAGTGGCTCTACTTTCTGGACTGCTTGTCCTTATTGCTATCATATGTATGAGTATCCTGGGGTGTATGCGGAGTGTACCCTCCTCTGTCAGAATTGTAAAAGGGCCTTTCAGGGTGTGGTGATTTCACCACCGCCAATTGTGAATGGGCAAGAGTGTTACTTCTATTGCTGGGGATTTTTTCCATTGGGCGTTTCAATGGAAAATATGAAGAAAAATAGGAACCTAGCTTCTATTTGGACCCCATTTTCGCCTATGTTTAGTTGCCCTCCAATGCGGAATGAGAATGATGTGGATAAAAAGGGTAAACGGAAGGCTTCGGCTCCTAGGGTATATGTTGAAGATGATGAGGTTTTTGTGGAACTGTCAGACTCAAGTGAGTCCGATGTTGATTGGCAGGATGATAGATCAAGAAGGAAGAATAAAGTGACAAATGTGCAAGGAAGGAGTGCCAGTGAAACGCCCAAAAAAGTGATGAATGTAAATACCGAAATTGCACAAGTTAAAGCAAAAAATGCGAATGCAGAAGATGAATTTGTACCTCCAAAAGGAAGTGAGATGCCGAATAAGTCAGTGAGTGAGTCGAGTAAGAAAGGAGGAGCTGCAGCTAATGCTCGGAAGCGACCTGGGGCTGTTGCGAAGAATTTTGAGAAGTTGGATTTGAATGTGGAGTTTAGCAATGAAGTTGAAGAGCCCGCACCAAGCATGAATAAGGAAAATGGACCAGGACCAGGACCAGGACGCGGGGAGGATGTTAACATTGAAGGGATTGGCTTTTTTGAGGGTCTCGATGAATTCCTAAACAGCCTTCCAATTCTTAATGTCGTAGGGGACGACAAGGTTGTCAAAGCTGCTTAATGAAACAAGACTCCTTTTTGTTGCAATTTGTATTGATGAAAGGGTTGTCAATGCTGCTTAGTGAAACAACTCCTTTTTGTTATATAATTGTACTTGCCGACAGGATTGTTGAGGCTCGCTTGTGATGTAAGAATCTTTTTGTTGTGAATTAAGCTTTTTAGTAATGAATGATGAAGACAAACTTTGGTAGTTTTCTTAATAATTTTACTGTTATCAATTTAATGTATACATTGTCATGTAGTGCTTTTCTGATACATCTGATAGCTGTTACAATTAGAATACCATTGATGAGTCTATAACCCCTTTTTGGCGGTCTCAAATGCTACGACAGTAGCTGGACTCAGCTTCACTGCCCTTCTACCTAGTGAAAATGTCAAGTGTTAACTAAAAGTATAAGTCATTTTTATGATCTTTATTTCTGACCGAACTTCTAATCTTTGTTATTTGCTTTATATTGGATGTAGTTCATAAATTTTTCTAAATAGAAGATGTTTTTCCTGGCTCATACTATTTTGCATATGGTAAATCCATCTTTTAGAGTTATTTTAGAGATTGTTTTCTACATTGCACATTTCTCCTCGAACTGAGAATTTTAGATTATTTAGGTAATATGTGATGGAAGTGTGGAAGTTTCTGGTTGTCAGTGTTGCATGTATACACATCTCTTCTACGCATGGAAGAGAAGTGAGCAAAAGTGTGTACTATGTAGCATATATAAAGCATTTATTAATGCTCCTTCTCAACAGAAATTGCGATTCCGATTTTTCCGGTTCTTTTTTTTTTTTTTTTTTTCAAATGACAGAAAGTGAACTGATCTGTCTTGAAGAAACTTCACTTTGTTTTTTGAGCTACCAGTTTCTTGATACGGAAGACCAAGTAAGACTTCACAAAAACAGTATGGAGTGTTAACAGGTAAAGGTTTTTGGTGATGTTTTTCACTTGGTTTATGTACTGGTAGTATTCTGCTCATACAAAACGCAATATTGGATCTGAAAAACACGTTTGAAGGAAGAACCTTCTGTTGTTCTTTTATGTTTCAAGTACAAATGCTACTGGTTTAATTTTAGAGTATTTATCTGGGCATGATAGGTTATCTACTACTGGTACAATTTGTATTAAAGAAGCATGGATTACTGCATCTTCATTTGATTTGGAGCCTGCTCCATCATTCTCTTTGAATTAATGAAGCAAAGAAGCTGCTTGCACATTGAACTGAATGATGAACAAATTTTGTTGTCTTCTGACAGGTGTTTCTGTTAGTTACCACAGGTGATATTTGCTATTTGGCCTCTATTCTATCATAAACATTGAAGTTGGATATCTTCTTTGTTACTTCTTTTTCTGTCGTTATAGTTTTAGATAGCCTCAAGAGACAAAGAGCACCACTTGGGAGGAAATTATATGCCTACATACATTTAAGCTTTGTATATTTCTCTAATCTGGTATATATCAACTATGGAGATGTGCTACCTTGAGTGACATGTCATGCAGCACACAGTAGTTGCTCGTGGATCTGATCATAGAGTTGCATTGAATGTGTTCACGTGTATGCCTTTGTTACTTCTCCTGCTGTTTTCTGGCTATATAATGGTTTTTTCCCTTGTCTTTTGGATTTCATTGTCAGGTAAGAGAGGTTGAAAAGTTCATGTTGGTAGTTTCTGAGCCTGGAGTTCAGTTAGTTGATGTTGCTGTTCTTTAGATGCAAGTAATTCTGTTGTTTCTTATGTGGGTAAAATGATGCTCGATTTTGATTATGACATTATCTTCAGTCTGAATGTTGGAGAGAGGACTGAAGAGGATTAGGGTTCCATATACTGTTTGTTTCCACATACCGCTTCATTTCCTTGGTGGGCTGTATGGTGTAGCTATAGCCTATACATATGAGTAACTATTGTAAAGGATTATACACATTATAAAACACAATCCTTTCTCCCGTGGATGTAAACCCGTGCAGAAACACAATATATCGTGTGTTATTATTAGTGCTTTATTTTAATTCAGTTTGGTATTAGAGCGAGTAAAGAATAATATTTTTCGTCAAACTCGTTATTGACGGTTGATTATTCTGCTGAAGTCCACTGTAACTTATCTTAAATTCAAAACTCTTGTGCTACTGTTGCCTACCTCTTTGGTTGTAATCCTTATCGGTTTGATTTTTCAATTGAAGGAAATCTTCCCAATTTGCTAATTAAATCGCTACCATCTAGTACCATTGTTTGTTTAAGTAAGTGTTAATTGACCTCTCTATTTAGTGCTGCTGTGGATTCTAGTTCATTGGGTGCCACTGTTGATTCTTAGTTGGTTCTACCAACATCTTTTTACAGGTGGTGCCTTGGTTGGTATTGTGGTGGATGAATTCTTGTAATTTATTGGTGGGCCCCTTTTAATCTTTTTCTTTTTGTATTTGGACAGTTTGGTGATGGTTTTGTGTTGCAGTATTATTTACTAATTGTTTTGCATTTTTTAGTAATCATGGTGACACTTGGGCTGTGTAATTTGGGCTTATATCACCTTCGATAATTTTACTTGGTTCTCGTCAACACTGAGATAGTTAACATTGAACCCTGTGTTCGAAGTTGGAGTATGGCAAGAAAAAGAAAGAAGGAATTTTATCTATGCCATTCATAGTCTTCTGAGTTCAATAATAATGGTTTCCTCATGTAGAGGATGCAGGGTTTTATAATGGCAATTATCCAACCAGCATGAAATGACTACTGATTTGCGCCTAATCTTGTGGATGGACCAGGTAATGTTTTTGTCCTGTATTCACTTATAGTTTATATTTATTTGTAGTAAAATGCTTGTCATTGCTATGCTATTCTATTGCATTCTGCATTTCTTACAGGTAAAATATACGGAGGCACGATTTTTTTCTGAACTGCACCAGAACAAACGGAAGTTATTGCAGCTTCTTGATACTGTATATAGTATCTTCTGTTATTTGCTATTAATGTGGTAATTGTGTTGAAATTCACATTTCTCGGGCTTCATTGTTGATGCCTAAAATTTCAAGATCATAGAACAGTTCTGAACTTGGAATACTGTCTGTGTTGCCTGGGCAACAATTATGACTACAATAGGTATCCTTTTTCTTTACCTTCCCATCCTTGTACTAAAGTTATGGAAGATAATACTATGCTGCTATGTTACATTGATCCCTTCAGGCTCAAGTACCTGACCCGCGAGACTGAACTTGTGGACGGTGGATCCGTTGGCTTGAGCACAAAATTATAAATTATTATTGATCTCATCCTTAGAAAGGACTCAATGAAAAAAATTCCCATTTTCTGCGTTGGTTGTTCATTGTTATTCTTGCTTTTATCCCTGCTTTATGGTCCATTTCTCAAGTATCTTGAGCATTCTGTTTATGATATGTTTGAGTAAGCTCTTTAACTATTTTGTTGTAGAGGATGTATTGTCTTGAATTTGAGCAAGTTAGATTAGGTCCTCTTCGGTAGGACTTTTGAAAAGTTAAAAATTGTTTTTGGAATTAAGAAACTACTTTGAATATTTTTCTAAAAGTGCTCTGTCTGATTGGAAGAGGAAGCTTGCTCTTCAGGAAGCTATTTTACAAGAAGCATAAACAAGGGTTCTTTTATGAATTTTTTGGGATGTCGTGCAAGGTGTATTAGATAATACTGAACAATATATAAAGAGGGAAGCTAAAATTGTGTTGGTTGTGGTGTTCTGTATGTGGTCTAATTAAAACTTTGTATCAAAATGTACTTAATGTGATGAGAAAGCATAAGTAAAAATGCAAGTACGTAGCATTAACTAGATTACTTATATATAACACGATACGCATTTGTGTGGTTGACAAAATCTTGATTTTATTGATGAACTTAATAGAGTTCGTTTTTATAATTCTCCATTGATATTTTTAGGCTTGAAAGTAATTTAAATTATATATATTAAATTTATACTCAACTTATTTATTCAGCCACAAGAGAATATAAAACAAAAATGGAATATGTACCTATCAATGTTTATCTGGCAAGTGGCAACATTATCGCCTCAAGTTGGCATTAAATTTTCAATTCCCACCCAATTCAATCCGAAGTCTCGACCACCCCGAAGAATGGCTTATCGAAGCAGCATATGCAGGAAGAGAAGACTTCTTAAGGTAAGAAAAACCAGAATTTTTTTATAATTATACTCGATTACCATAAAACTGAATTTTGCATGTCATGCCAAGTTATTGGAGAGTTCAATCAGAATTTAAAACTATCCAGTTAATACAAGTGACATGGAGAGAGTTCAATCAGAATTCAAGACTATACAGTTAATACGAGTGACATGGTGTTCAAACAAGTAATTTAGGGTTCGTTTTTCACTTCTTGTAGAACTTTTTGGATATGCTACCTTAACTAGTGTTTGAAAACTAACTTTTAAAATAAATTTCTCCTCTGAACAAGCTTTTAGGCCTTGTTTGATTGCAAAAGTTTTTCATGAAAGTAGGAAATCACATTTTTGTATGTTTGATTGGCCAAATTTTATTGGCAACGCCCCATTTTCCACCTTTTTGAGAAATTCGTTCTCGCATGAGTTTGGTGGATTTTGGTTTTCTAGGGTTATTTATTTATTTATTATTATTATTATTATTATTATTTTTTTTTTTTTTTTTTTTTTTTGGGAATTGAAACAAATTCTGTTCCCAATTGTAACAAATTTTATTCCTTTAATTGACAATTTTCAAGGAAAACAAAGTCAAACGAATATCAAAAGATTCAAAATTTCAATATTTTTTAGGTGAAAAATTATA
>NW_019233214.1:52229-92267 GCF_002742605.1 Olea europaea var. sylvestris | reverse complement strand
GTTTCAAATCTGATTTTGAGTTTCAAAAGTTCATTTTGACTTCTCAAAATTCTTTAATGACCTGATATTCATACTGAGCTAATGATTGGCTTGGCCGCTCGGGCCTATTTACTACCGTCTTTCAAAGGTTGAGGATGGTGGTGTCAAAAATAAAGTTTTGGGGACCCATTTTCATTTTTTTACCGGGGTTAGGGATTCCACTGTAATAGTAATTCATTTGGGTCAATTTTGCAAATCTGTACGGTGACCGTTGATTGAAATAAAGAGCCGTTATATTTGCATTCGGGTGGTTGTACCTCGATTTCATCGCAGTCAATTGGGTTCAGACATAAATAACAAAATAGCCATTTTTTTCTTCCTAATTTCCGAATTAAAAAGCATTGGTTTCTCCGTCTTTCTTGGACAACAAGAACAGGTGTCCACTGATCCAACCAACAAATTAAAAAAAAAGTAAATAAAAAGGTCTATATATATGCGTTCCAACGGTGCCTTTATCATTTTCTTGATTCATCGCTCACTAGGCTTAAAGTTCTAGAAAGATTTCTATAATGTCTCAGGCAGTCTTTCAATTCTCCTCTACCTCTGTTTCAATGGACATAATTAAAACTCCCGCGAAATATGTCACAGTAATTTTTTTTTCATATATATATTTTTTATGTGATGTTTATGAAGTATTCGGGGCTTGTTTTCTTTTGAACTGACATGGTTATTTATTTAGTTATTTTCTTGGAACAGATCTTTGGTTCCCAGTTGAAATCTTGGGAAATTGAGCAGACCCACATGAGATTTTTGGATTCTTTCAAGTAAGTCTCTCGAAGTCGAATGTCCTCTTTTCTTGAAAATTTTCAGCTAATTAGATTCCTTTTTATTAATCCGGTTCGAGGTCTTCATTTGTAAGAAAAATCGATTAACAATTGGCTTTTAATGTGCTCATCTGTACATTGATTTGAGTATATTTGAGAAGATTACAGAGCAAATAAAGTTTAATGTAAATTTTAGCCAACGGATTTTCTTTCAGACACCATTTATGGTAAGAGACAGTTAATACAATGGCAGTAGTTATTGCAAAATGTGCCTAAAATCCTACTCCATGTGTGAATTGATAGCCTATAATCCCCTTGTGGAAGATTCTTTCTTGACAGTACTTGTGTGCCAAATATTTTGTAAGATATAGTTCTTCCATCTTGTTATTTAATTTTATTTCCAAAAAATTGGGGTTCGATCTGGGGTTTGGTTCATTCTCATGAGCTTATTGAGCATCTGGGAGGTAACTATAAGCTGGCATGACAAATAGTGAATTGAGGTAGATTGATGATCCTTTAGTCATTTGGCCGGATATTGAAAGAGGATACGAAATAACCATGGAAGATGGATGTCAAGTGGTAGACCATAAAATACTGGTGCTCCAATCTAAAATATTTTGATTTGATACCGAGTATGGGTGTTCATCCCCAGAAAGGCATGAGAGAGAAATGGTCCCTCAAAAACATGTGTGAGTCTCCCGGCATGTAGCTCACAACGTGTATGCCTTCATGTATACACTCGCAAATTGTTTGCATATACATATTTATAGTCCTCATCTGGTGTATGTATGGAGCAGTGGAGGTTTCATATATTTTGCATTTCTATTCAGGGCCTTCCTGAGCTATATAATATTGACATATTTAAATACTGCATTATTTTTTTAATGAGGGAAATTAGTGTTTTGAGTCAGAATTTGCTTCAGAGTTCGAAAATTAGTGATAAGCTACCACTTATACCTTGAAATCAATTTTGCATCGTAAACTGCAATTGGTTACATTTCTATTTTGGAAGTTGAAAATCACCTATGCCTGATGCTGCTTCATTTTTCTGTCCAGATAGGTTTCCACCTATCAACTAAAGTTTTTCCTGTAACGAAGGAGATATGGTCAATATATCTATTAAGATCGCCCTAATTCTTGCATCATATGCTTCTGATTACATTGTTTGATGGTGGTTTATAGGACATACTTACATTTTAAGATTACAGACTTCCATTCAACAATCGAGATTGACCCCGAGAGATAAGCATGCCTTTATTTTGACTTAAGTTATATGCGCTTTGCGATATTGGGTATTATACTAACAAAAATTTTTCTGCTCTTCACGATTGCTGTTGTCAATTTAGGAGAACTCCAACTTTAAGATTGAAAGCCTTACGGGAGTCTCCAGGCCTAACCCAGGAGATCATAGATAACCCACAGAAGAGCATTGGACCAATTGAGAAGGGTTTTGATGCTTTCGAGGAGATGAGACATCGATTTCTTAGTTTCAAGAAGGATAAATACTTGTAAGAATCATGTATTTTGGACAGACATATTTCATAATTTTATACAATAATGATTTTCTCCTGACTTGGAATCATGTACTTCAATTCTATAGGGAAAACTTGGAACATTATCAAACTCTTGCCAGGGGACAAGCACCTAAGGTAACAAACATGCTTTTGTAATTTCAATATTAGAATTGGAAGCAGAAGTTGCCTGAAACTGACATTTTCGAGAACAGTTCATGGTGATTGCTTGTGCCGACTCACGGGTTTGTCCCTCGAGCATCCTGGGATTTCAACCAGGAGAAGCTTTTGTGGTCCGGAATGTGGCAAACCTGGTGCCCCCACATGAGGTATTTGCTTCTTATTGGGTTGTGTCATCCCTCCTTACTAAATTGATAAACATGATGTTTACATAGTGTAAATTGATTTTTGGATCTTTGGATGTGAATCTGAATGCTCTGGTCGTGTATTCTTCTGATGCAGAATGGACCTACAGAAACAAATGCCGCCCTTGAATTTGCTGTGAATTCTCTTGAAGTAAGTATAATATCTGCTTAATGTATATGAGTCCATGCTTTTTCTAGTTTTTGTCAACTAGCAGAATAAAAATATGGTTTTAACTGCAGTAAGTTTACTGTGACCAAGACTTAGCTTCTTCTTCCTGATGTATTGCAATTGGTATGCCAATGGGAATAAGAATGACCGGATTAGCCAAATGGAAAAGTACCAATTTTTTTATTCCTTAGTCGAGCGTGCCTGGTAAAGTGCCTCTATCATAGAAATGAAAGAAATGTACCCCACTAACAAGCCGAATGGTATGAATTCATAAAAAAAAAAAAATGTCTAGTGTTAGGAAACAAAGTTCATTTTGATACTTCAGTGAAAATTTTTATCTAAAAGCCTAGCAGTTACTGGCACAAAATTGCTTAAGTTCACTGATAGTCAAGAGGACACAGATTTGAGGAGGAAAAGTTATTCCTTGTCCCTAGGCAAAAACTGAAGCCAAGTTTAAGAAGCTCTTTTGTCATTCTTGTATCACTTAGTTTAGCCTGTGAGTTTAAAAGGTTGATGAATTCAGTATTATTCTATTTCTTTTTAATTTTTATAATTTTATCATAGCACAAAATATCCCTTTCCCTCTGTGAAACTTAGTAAAGATATTCTCTGCAGGTGGAAAATATATTAGTTGTTGGCCACAGTTGCTGTGGAGGGATCCATGCCTTAATGAGTATGCAAGATGAAATGAGTTCAAGGTTTGACTGCCCTCTTTTCTTTCAGTGATGTATAACCCTCCCATCCTCGGTTCTCTCTGGATATCCTTATGTTTCTCACTAGCCTTGTATTTTGCAGTAGTAGCTTCATTAAAAGTTGGGTAGTAGTAGGAAAGGCTGCAAGGTTGAGAACAATAGCTGCTGTTTCGGACCTTAATCTTGATCAACAGTGCAGGCACTGCGAGAAGGTACGACCCCCTATTGTTTACCCTCTTGTCCCCTTGCACCATGCACAATGAGATTTTGTATTTCTTGTGTCGTATGTAAGTTCAATAACAGAATGTATAATATTCCCTTTCTCATCTTACTCTTCCAAAATTGTATCTTTTTGCAATCATGGGCTTATGTGCTTATAGTGAAGACCATCCCCCCCACCCCTGGACATCGGCAGATGTACAGTGGGGGTAGTGTTTGAAATCCAAGATTTTGCAATAGATTTTTCAAGATTTTCAAAAAGAATTCCTTGTAATATTCAATTTTGCCTCCACAACTATTTATTATTATTATTATTTTTTTTTTATATTTGCCTCCACAACTCTACTCTCCTGGCTACGTCCCTGCCCCCGGATATAAATCATGGCATTCTGCTTGTCTCACTTTCCAAAAGAAGGTGCAAAGAAATTCAACTGTTTCCCAGTGTCAATTTGAGTGTAGCAAGTCTTAATCAGGTTTTTGATACCGTAGGTGGTTACTTCTATCCAAAAGTAGAATAGGACTAGAACAAACATATATCACTAGGATTACAATTCTATTCTTCGGCTGGATAAACAATCTGAGCCCGGATTCCATTTTCCAGGAATCAATCAACAGGTCATTGTTGAACTTACTCACTTATCCGTGGATAGAAGACCGGGTTGAAAAGGGGATGCTTTCACTTCATGGTGGCTACTATGACTTTGCTGATTGTACATTTGAAAAATGGACACTTGATTGCAAAGGATGCAGACCAAAGGTTGCTGGTGAATACTCTATTAAAAATCGAGAATTTTGGTCCTGAGTGAGTTTGTTTCAAAGTTTAAGTCCTGTGTTGTTGCATGATCTTTTGAAGTTTAATTTTGATTATAAGTTGTGTGTCAAATAAGAAGTTTTTTTTATTATAATTCTTAGTTTACTTGTATAATTCATAATCAAAGAATTCAAAGGCCTTTGCAACCTGCAGACTCGTTTTTTTCCCTCTTTCCTGTACTATATTTATAGAAAACGTGATTTTAGAAAATGGGGTTAATTTCATTTTTTGGTCACTGAACTTTAGATAGGTGAGATTCAATTTACTTTCAACATTAGTTGCTGCTTTAATCCCGTTATTCAACTTACAGTCACAATCCCATGTGAACGTTAAAACTTGATAGCGATACTGCATGTCATAAGTTTCAAGGTTAATATGCCAACTAATTATGTCGTGGCTTAAAAAAAACTAAAAATAAATAGCTTTTAATATCGATTCTAATTCATCCGATGGAGCATAATCAAAGCTCTATTTATCTCCAATCTCAGAAGTTTGCACCCAAGACATGATTAGGATGTTCACTTAGAAATGGGGCTAAGCAGTGAGTATCATTGAAAATAAATTGAATTTCGATGGCCAAAAAATTAAATTAACCCAAGGAAATGACTCAAACAATTTTCTTTTGGATAAATTGACCAAATTAGCCAGCCCACTTATTAGTAGCAAAAGAAAAATAGATTTAGGAGGAGCTAGACCTACTTCAAAAGAAAAGAAAGAAGGGCTCACCATTCGTGTAGTGAGGTATCTACTCATCACACGAGTCATGACTAAAAGATTGACGTAGCATAAACCAGTACGAATGTAATAAACTTGTGACTGCCAAGTGACCTATCAGGTATATGAACATCATTGACTACGAACTTTACGAAAATTTCATATCTCAGAAAAGAAATGGATGAGAAGTTGAACTACTCAAAACCCTTCCTACCAACCAAACCTTGTAATCCTTGCTGTTTCTAACCTCACTTCATTATAAATACTCATAATATTAAAGACTGACACTATCAATCAAGCTTAAATTTTACTGCTAACATCTTCTTGTAATCTTTTCACATAATGGCTCGTCTGACAGTTTTCTTAATGATGGCAGTTATCGCTCTTTCATCAATGGATGACTACAAAAAAGTAGCAGTCTCACACCATCTTCTCGAGGCAGCCCGCAGCCAGAGATTCCTAAGCCTGAGTTCCCACCATTGCCCGAACTCCCAACTTTGCCAAAGCCAGAGATTCCAGGCTTCCCAAAGCCAGAGTTTCCAGATATCCCAGAGCTGCCAAAACCATCTTTTCCTAGCATTCCAGATCCTCATTCAACCACTAATCCTTAAATAACTCCGTTAGCCTACACGGAGTTTCAGTTTTATGAATGATGCTAGTTCGAAAAGGCACAAGTTCATTAAGAAATTCTACTCTATTGTTATGTAATAATACTATGTGAGCATTGTTTACGCATGAGCGTATTGTATCTCATTATATATTGAAAAATTGAAGTTAATGAATTTTTTTTGTTTACATGTTATTTGCCTTATTCTAGCATAATTGATCATTGATTGGTGGAATATGGGCTCATATACCAATCTCAACCTTATCAAAACACCAAAGCTATCACGACCCAATCCTTCAACCATTCCATACTTTGGTTGCTTTTAATTGTACCCACTTAAGACACAAAAGAGATGATGTTTTGCAGCCACACAGGCGGTGCCACAAAGGCAAAGAGAAGATAATATAAGGCAAATGCATGAAGTGGAGGCAGCCTTGGTTTTCTTCTCAACAAAAGAGGCAAAACACATTAATGACAAAGCCAAAAAGGGGCAGCATATATAGGATTTGTTAGGGCACTGTAATGGACCAAGCCCAATATAGATACAATAAGTGGGTCAAGTCTGGTAAGCCATCCAATAAGTGAGGAACCGTGCCATAAGCAACTTTAATTAATTACACTGCTTCCAATGGCCCCCCAAATAGTTTTAAGATTGGATCATCAATCGTAAATGTTGATATTTAATTTATCCAATATTGATTTAACATTATTGTTCGGGATTTATTGGATATCAAAACTTAACAAATCTTCTCCTTGATGCCCAATAAATTTGCAAACAATCAAAATACACAATTAGTACTTACATAATCAAGATAACCAATAAAATTGAGATCATAGACCTTGCCTCGTATTTCCAACCCAAAACACACAATATACCTACTCCATAAACTCACCAAGACTAAGGTGAGGAACACCCAAATGGAAGCGAATATTCACAGTAATAAATCAAGAACAAATAAATATGTGATGACGATATAATATAGGATAACACATAAATCTTTTCAAACGTATTCACATAGAACAACAGACTAATCATTAAGTTAATCATTCAAATGGCCAACATAAATGCATAAATGACCATATGAAAAGATCTCACTACACTTATTTTATCACATTCCGTGTTGCTCACACTTTGAAAATGCATATTTCCTCTCATAATCCATTATGCTCACTAGACTGATCACTCAATCCATATTTAATTGGTAAGTTATAATAGATCCTAAGTCTTCGAGATAATTTTCTATCACCACATCACTTCTTCCAGCCTAAATGGATAATGGGTTACACTCCATCTGATCAGAGTCTCTTTACAGATAAAGAATTTCAACATTTAATCACCTCCTCATTCGTGATCCAAATGATACAATCCACATCTCCGATACAAACCACCAATATACCCGTAGGCATCTATACTCTACCCTACCAAAAGACACTCAACAATTATAACAAGTAATAAGATCACTTCAATTCATGCAGTTACACACACAAACAGATTAAAAGTGTAACATATCAACGCAATAGAATTAAGCAATCACCACATTCAGAAAGGATTACACACATATATACATGCAGTAACTAAGTTTACTCTCAATAAACTTCACTAGGGTCCTTACTCAACCCTATAGCCACATTCGTCTTTCCTCTCATCTTACCCTTCTGCTTATCTTTCTTCTTGGGATAATCCCTAATAAAGTGTCCAGATTTACCACAATTGTAATACCGTCTACCACTAGATTTGTCCATTCCCTTACCCTTCTTCTTTCTATCCTCATTACCCAAGTTACTACTTGAGTCACTACTGTCTTGAGCTCTACCCAAATTCATTTGCTTAAATTTCATCATATGTAATCCACCACCCCTCTTATCTTCCTTTTCAGCATTGATCTCCGTTTACTTTCTCTTAAGGTCTTCTTACCATACTTAATTGCATTCTTGACCTCTCTATATGAATTGAACATAGAATTAAGTAAAACAATGACTTTATACGTTTCAAACACCTTTTTATCACAGTTAACAATATTTTGAACATGTTTGTTAAAATTATCCAGATTGTCATTAAGATCTTTTGAAGGATCCATTTTAAAACTGAAAAGTCTTTCAAGCAAGTACAATTTATTAGGAGTAGATTTAAGCAAATATAAGTTCTCTAACTTTTCTTAAAACAGTGTCAGATAGGTGTAAAATAATTAAAGTGTAAGCAAGTTTATCATTCTCTTCTTTTGGTGCTTCATTTTGAACATGTTTGTTAAAATTATCCAGATTGTCATTAAGATCTTTTGAAGGATCCATTTTAAAACTGAAAAGTCTTTCAAGTAAGTACAATTTATTAGGAGTAGATTTAAGCAAATATAAGTTCTCTAACTTTTCTTAAAACAGTGTCAGATAGGTGTAAAATAATTAAAGTGTAAGCAAGTTTATCATTCTCTTCTTTTGGTGCTTTTGTCAAATTTACAAGAAATTTTTCATATATGGCTTTTGAAACTTTTTGTTGAACCAAAATTCCTTTCATCTTTTATCGTCAAAAAATCCTTTTTCCCATTAAAAATTTCAACTTTGAAATGTGAAGACATTTTGAGAAAACAGAATCTAAACCTCTTTTCAATTTTGCAGCAATGATATAAATATCATTTCTCCTAATTCCCTTGATGGAAACAAGTTCACGTTTAACCAATTTTAAAACTTCATTTCAAATATTCCAATGAAGTCAGATTTCTTAAGTCTTCTTACTAAAATTAAATTCCTAGATAGTTTAGGAATATATTTAACATCTTTTAAAGTGTACAAACTAGTGTCAAACTTTAAGGTAATATTACCAATTCTAGCAACAGTATAAGCATAATTGTCATATAGCACAGTATGCCCATTATTTAATTCATGCAAGTAATCAAACCTATCTTTTGTGGCGTTACTTGAAAAGATGAACCAAAATCAAGTATCCACTCATGCAAACGGGAATTGACAATTAGATTTAATTGAGCAGGATAACCAACAGAACTTGTAATCATATAAACTTCACCATCATCAATATTTGAACCAGAAGAAAACACATTTACTTTATTTTTCTCTTTATCCTTTAGCTTACCATTCTCTTTATAGTAATTTTTTTTATAAAATGTCCCATGTTCCCGCAGCCATTAAATTTTCTAACCTTGGTTCTAGATTTTGATCTAGACCTACACTTACTCTTTTTTTTACCTCCACTTGACTCACCACCACTTTTGAAATCATCACAACTGTTTTGCTTAAACTGAGTCTACCCCTTATCATGTGAATCTCATTGCCTTTCTTATCGTGTTTTTGCTTTAATCTCCATCTTCTTACTTCTGAATTAGTCAATGATAATTTCAGACGTCAAAGTGTGCCTACCATATGTAATTGCATTCTTAACTTCTTTATAAGTGTCGGGTAAAGATTTAAGCAAGATTATAAACTTGAAGGTTTCAGACACCGTTTCTTCACAATTAACAATATATTGAATAAGTTTGTTAAACATGTCTAAATTGTCATCAAGATTCTTTAATGGGATCCATTTTAAAATTGAAAAAATGCTCAATTAAAGCTTGTTCGGAGTAAATTTGAGCAAATACAAGTCCTTCAACGTTTTCAAAATTCTTTCGAAGTTTTCAATTTATTTACTTTTCTCAAAATAGCTTAAGACAAGTGTAAACTGATTGAAGTATAAGTAAGTTCATCCGCTTCTTCTTTTTGTTCTTTTGGAAAATCAGTAGAAAAATTGTCTTCAATAACATTTGAAATTTTTTGTTGAACCAAAATATCTCTAATCTTTTGTTGACATATTGAAAATTCACAGTTTTCCATTAAAAATTCTCAAATCAAATTTGTGAGTTGTCATTTTTACGAATCAATTAAAAAATGCATAAAATCACAATTAAGCCATACAAAGTAGTCCTGAGGTTCAAGACAATATACGTCATTCTAGATTTCTAAGGTATTGTAAGATGCGCGATCTTAGATCAAGGGAATGTTCAAACGGGTAAGGTCTAAATATTCTAATGGAATTAACGGTGCAACAAAGATATATGTCAATCAAAACAATTTCACATAGAGTATATCACAAAGATAATAAACTGAATTTATTAAAATAAATACCCCAATTACATAAGAGCAAGTAATTTTTAATTTCTAATACAAGCAATGGTTATCCCACACGTTAACTTCAATCCTATTGTCACTTTACATGACAACGCATTAGTGCTGAAAATTAAATAGGATAATCCAATTTACGAGAGCGGACCACGTCTAAAGGTCTGTAAAATCAAAAAATGCGAATCTGTTTCTTTAGGGCCACTATTATTCGCCACCTAGAAAGGAGCGCCTCTATTTGCTAGGTATGGATATGGCCTTCGTTTCTCCGATTTGTGATTGGTTTGGCCTGAATCGACGATTTTAGGTTCAGTTCCTTAGAAGAATGGCGCGACTTGGACATCTTTCAGTCGATTTCTGGCTAAAAACGACCACACGAGGCTCTAATTCCAGATGTTACACAGAAGAGAAGATCGCCAAGGCTTTTCCCTAGCTCAGTTTCTCTAATCAATCAACACCACAATGAAAGAACCACCAAAATGCTCTCAAACTATTCCACACTTATGGTTACTTTGTAAGGACGCACAAGGAAGGTGTAATCGTTGTATGAAATCATCCACAAAGGCAAGAAGAAGAGGAAAAACAGTGGACGCAGCCATAGAGAGGAACGGCCATTTTTCTCTAAAGGCAGAGGAAGCAATTACACACATACTAGGAGCCAAGGAAGGAAACCAATAAATAGATCACATTGAGGTACAGTGATAGGCCAAGTCCAATAAGGTAGATAAGTGCCTAAGTGTATCACTAACTGAGCTAATATTTATAAGCCATTCGAATAAGTGAAAAAGGGCCATGAACAGCATTAATTAAATTAGATTGCTTTCAACGGTCCAAATACTTTTAGGGTAGGGACATTTCATTGAGATATCGATTTTCTGTTCAGTCATTTGGTCTATGCCAATTGAGAAAATTTACCAAGTTACATTATCGTTCCGGACGTCATTAGACAGCAATTTGCCCAACAGAGAATAAACATAGATAACATAGGATCTTGGAAGAGATATCGACTAGAAACCTAGAAGATTGACTCAATCGACAAAGAATGCTACTATATTATAACTGAGTCTTTGTGTAATCGAATCTCTGCTGGATTAGGACTTCAGAAAGTGATAAGATTGAATTTATTGTGAAAGAAGAATCATAGCACTGCGTATATCAGAATTAGTAAGAGGACGAAAATTTGCATGTAACAAGTAAACATTCAGGCCTTGTAAACTAGAAAGGACATTATTTCAAGAAAAGCCAGCCATTCATTATCCACTAAATCTGATCATTTAAGTCAAAGCATAATCTAAGAACGATATTATGAAACAGAAAAGTTTTCAACTAGTACAGAGCTTTTGTTGGATTGAGACTATAGTTAACATCCAAGAAACCTTTAACAAATTTAAGATTTAGCAGCATAAATCTTCACATCTTCCTCCAACTTTATTCTTAGAAAGGAGAATAGATTGCAACTATTGCAAATCCCATAAATCCAGAGTAGCTTTTCTTAGGTGATGAACTGGATATATACCTTTGCATTATAGGAAAGCCTTTAGTTAAAAACTTAATAATGAAAATCTGGTCTAAAAATAGATACAGATTAAAAATGAGTTTAGCTCTCCATCAATTACTTGATTCATGATTAATATTACACAAAATATGAAAAAATAATAAATATTGACAGAAGTGACTGAGATGCCAGAGTTCCCAGAATTGCCTGAACCAACATTGACAGAAGTGACAAATTCCCCTCGATTTAATTTTTTAATGAATCGTGAAGATTTGGAATAACGGAATTAAATCTGTGTAGTTGGCGCATATTGATTTTAAGTTATGTTGAAAAATTTAATCGGTAGTGTATGGAGTGGAATCAGGTTCTGATATATCGTATTTGTGTTTTAGACAACGAATTCACACTTACTGTATTTGACAATTGCTTACCGTATTTGGTAGTGCAATGCACTGTATTTGGCAGTGCAACTCGCCGTATTTGCAACTCACTGTATTTGGCAGTGCAATTCACCGTATTTTGCAACTCACCGTATTTGACAGTTTACCGTATATGCTAGTTAGCTCACCGTATATGACAGTAACGTTACAATAGAATTTTCAAACTTTATTTAAACAATACAGATTTTGGACAAACTGCTTGTTTTTATAAAATAATTTAAATAACACAGAACTTGAATTTTCACAAACACGATTTCATATCTCGGTTCGTATATAGAAATATTATCTAATTAAAACAAATTAAACTACTTGAATAAGAATGGTAAATTATATAATTTGCAGAAACAAAAAAGCAGTATAAATTTCAGAAAGCTAAATAGAATCTGAAAGCATGCTAAAATAAATCTGGAAGGCTTATAATTCTGCAAATAATTAAAGCACAGATATTTAAACTGTAAGCATATAAATTTGGAAATAAACTTTTAACCCGAGGTCTGTGTAAACACAGTTTCCTTAAAACAGATTTGTTCCCTTACCGTAAGTGCTTGATGTCTAGCTCGAGCGTCTGTTTCCCAGGATACAACGGCAAAATCAGCAGAATCTGAGCACCACAGAAACTACTCCGGCGAATTGGGTTTGTGTTCGGACAATATCACCACAAAATTATATTGGACAGAGACCGAGATGCAGACACGAAGAAAATATGCAGAATGTTTTTCTCCTATTTTCGTGTGATTTTTTGTGTGTATTGGAACTGTTGGAAAGTGGCAATTTATAGAAGTTTAAATCTGCCTATTAATTCCAAAACAATAAATAATGGAGTTGTTTCAGTTTTTGGGAGTTTTGGTAGTTTTGAGAAACTCAAAGGTCAGTTGAAGAAAGTAAAAAATTACAAAACGTGGACACTCTAAACGAGCCAATTTTTTCTCCGTTCGGTCCAACATTCGTGTACGCACACAAGTTCAAGGTACGAAGGCAATTTCAGTCCGTGATTTGCACCCCCTTGTGCGCGCACATGGAGAAAGCCTCTATGTTACACATAACTACACCCTTCCAATGTGCAATCCTATATAAAGTGGTTAATACTTTCTTCATTTTCCTATGTGGGACTAGACTCATTTTCCCACATAAATAATTTTTCAATGGTTATCTTTGAGCTCTAATTTTTCATTTATCCATTCATCAATTTTGGCAAATAAATATATGGTTTCGATACTCTCACGAAAGAGAACAAGGATCAACTTTGATATTTCAAATTGGACCAACAGGCCCCACCGAAAATTTTGCCAAAGTGAGCCAATTCACTCATTTTTCCAACAAGTTCTTTCAAGATGATTTAATAATTTAATCATTGTGGTTGTCTTCTTGGTTTAACATTTATCATTGATCTCTGTATCAGTGTTGGTGTATCAGAGATCTTATATTTCGAGTATTTTTAAATTTATAAATCTGCATTATATGTTTCTTTTGTTATTTGAGTTTGCTACATTCGACGTGCCTATTGTGGTAATCAACCCTTTCTTTTTCACTAATGTTTCTATTTGATCTATTCTCTCTTACAAAAAGTTTTCTTCAGTATATCATATATGCATACCTGATGGTGAACTCGATGCTGAAAAACTGTTTTACAAGTATTATTCCCAGGATAAAAAACAACAAGAAAAAGGTAAGATCGACTGTGAATAGGGGTGCTAGTACCCCACGTTCAAGGGCGGGAAGCCTTGAAGGCGAGATTTTTAGATTTTATAGGGGTACTTTGAGAATTTTTCACATGAATTCAACAGTTTTAACATTTCCTCCAATAAAAAAGTATTGGTAAGCCTCTTTTGCTTGTGTAGAGAGTAAACACAGAGGCATGAGAACAAAAAACACTATAATCATTCTTCCTCTTTTTTGTTTATGGTGAAATTGTACGGCTTCAATAAAGCAAGAATAGGTCTAGCATTGAGAGTGAACTCTAAATTGTGCAATTTTTTCTTGCTTTCGGTTTCTGTTTCGTTTCACCAATTGCTCTCCGTATTATGGATTAATTTTAATCCATAACAGCTGGATGAGTACAAGTTCTCTTGGGAGAAAGGTTAAAACAAATCTGAATATTTTGATGCAATGGACAGGAAACTATTACAAAATGACATGCACTCTTTATGAATTATAATCAGTGCTGGAATGTGACTTCAGAAAGTGATTCGTTTGAGTTTATTGCGCAAGAAAAATGACTGACCAAGCTGTGTACAAACTCAGAATTAGTAATACTATAAAACTCTGCATTTGACAAGTAAATATAATGCTGGGAGAATGATCAATTCCATTGCATTATCCGCAACAGTCGGTTTGCAAGATAAAAAGGACATCAGACCACCACGGCAAAAGGCCAGCAAGCAAGCAAGGCCTGTTTTCCTACATAATTTCGTTAATCTTTCGTTGAAACATACGCCCCCTAAGTGGAGAGCATTTCGACGAACGATCATCCGAGGTGGGATAGGCGATTAACAGAAGTGACATCGTCCGAGGTGATAGGGGTTTAACCGAAGCGTTGTTGTCCAAATTAATAGAATTGAGGCATTACGTCGCCATTTTACAAAAGATACGAATCTTTTGGTCAAATATTTGTCCACATCTTTGAGAATGATAGATGTGACATCCGTCAAGTGTCAACTAATCAAAAGAATTAAATGCTCGCCCACCTAGGAAAAGATTGATGGACACCTCTGAGTGGGACACCTCACACCGTTAGATGAGGCCACGTGTCTCACATCCAGCAGTGTCCCTTCCAACTTCCCCCCTATAAATACCAAGAAGCGCAGCCCAAACAAGGTAAGGTTACTCTACTAGCAAAGAGTATTTACTCTCCTATTATGGCAGATTGTTGCCACCGGAATATACGTCCACCGTCGACTGACTTGATTGTTGGAGTGTATATAGCCATTACCACCTTCGTTGGGAATGGCAATATAAGTTCGATCGTTTTTGTTGTGCGCAAGGAGAGATACGTGGAGTAGCTCTCGGTTGGCCATGTGAAATGGTCACTTTGCGAGGTCAACAACATATATTATGATACTCTCTCTCTCTCTCTCTCTCTCTCTCTCTCTCTCTTTTAATCCAAAGCATGAACTATCGAGATAAATGTATTATTTAACTAAAATCTCATATATCATAAAAGTAATCATATTCACCAGATCTAAGTTGGATTTAGCTTTCAAAATTTAGGCTTTTCAGGCTAAATAATCTGATTTTGAAACAATTTATATTCTTGGGAAAAAAAATGAATGTGGTTACGACTATGGCAAATTCCATAATATCAGAAGTAGATTTTGTGAGACTAAAAGAAAACCCCAACTTTTCCAATTTATCATTGCTTGAAGTAATTGCATTTTAGAAAGTTTTTAACTGAAATATTTACCATGAAGAATTTTCTTTTAGGTATCTAAAATGAGTATATCTTTTGAGCAATTTCTCAACCTGTGGTTACTTCTCTACATATGTATCCACCATTAGAACACTTCACATTTGTTGGCCTAAAGCACAAAAAATGCAGAAGATTTATCAATCAGAGTGACTTGATTCTCAAACCAATAATGGCAAGAACAAATTAAGCCACTTTTAAATAAATTTGGAGTCGGGTACATGCTCTACATAGATCACCTCACTTTAATGAATGAGTGTCTACTTAAGTCTACGCATAATATGTTCCAACCACCAAAGTAGTCTTTCTCTTACTTTATCGTCAATCGAATTGCAAAGTCCTTTCTACTTTGATCTGTGAAGTTTATGAATGTTGGAAACATGGCTTTGTTAAGCTTACTTTTGGCACAATTTTAGATAAGACCTATTGGTTCAATTTGGAAGATCAAAATTGGTCGTGTTCTCCTCCATGAGAATATTGAAATCATATGTATACTTGCCAAAAATGATAAATGGGTGAATGAGAAATTGGAGTTCAAAATGGACCATTGGGAAATGGTTTATGTCGAAGAGAAAATTATATTTATGTTTATCCCACATAGGAAGTTGATGAAAGCAATGACCAATTTATATATGTTACACTTTGAAAGGGTGCAATTATATGTAGCATAGAGGTTGATAGGAACCAGTTGCTGCTAATGATCTGCTGGACCTTGGAAGTTATTGATCAACTAGAAGACTAAAACATGTATGACTACGAAATGTAGAAGGCAAATTATTGTAGAACAATAGATTTGAGCCTGAATGTATTGAACATAATTTTGTATTGATAGAGTAACAAAATGAATGACAATTCCAGGCTATTCGAGATGCCTTGGTTCTCTCCACTCTTTTCTTAACTAATCACAATGAGTAATTCCTAGATCCCACCCTCTTCACATTTATAGATCTTCCCTATATAGCACCCTATTACTTATTTCTCCCTCTACTAATTGATTAGCGAACATTCTAGAATAGTAGTTGACGTGGTTGCAACTATGTTTGTATTGCTGAACCGGATTGGGGTCTATCATTACCTATCGCCCCAAAATCCACCTTGTCCTCAAGGTGAAAGTTGTTGGATTGGTCAATTCATCATGAAACCACACCATTTTCCTTGCAAACACTCCTATCATGGTTCCCATAGAAAAGAGATGTTTCAACCCTTTCAAATGTACAGACTTATTTAATCGAGCAATTATCACAAGTATAATATCCAAGGCAACTCCATAGCCTATTGGCCCTATCCACAAATTGTCCCAATTTTGAACCTGATGATCCTAAAAAAACATTGTAGCCAACCGGATCCCTTTTCACTGACACTATTAAATGCCTTACTATGGCTGCTTTATATTTTTAAGTTGTGGTGAGTGTTTGGTGGATAAAGTAAACTATCTGGAGATAATTGTAGTGAGGGTTGGGATTTAAATTTTGGCTCAATTGATTAATGAAGTTGTGTCTGAGAGGACTAATGCTGTAAAGGTTGGGCTTTATGTTTGGGCTGTGGATATTACTTCTAATTCTATATGGATTTAGGTTTGGGTTATAAGTAAGTTTAGGTTGGCCATAATTGAGATGGGCTTGCTTCCTTATATTCCAATCTTTAATCACTTGTCCAACACCCAAATTTGGCCCAAGCCTTATGGTTCAACATTTTAACCCCAGCCCCTATCATGGGTTTAAGCCCACTCACCAAATCACGCTCCAATCCCTCTTCTAGTGATGATGGCGTGGGAGTTGCTATGATTTCGAATAGCCTCCAGTCCTCCCTGCAATTCTGGTCGCCTGTTGCAGCTTTGATTTCCTCATATTTAGGTGGAGTTTCAGAGATGAGGGTTGGTAAGGCGAAGTGGCTTTCGCTCATTTTTCCTCTCTCTTCCTTTGCTCCACCAACAATGATTTCATCACCTTCATCATTTTTTTTCTCTATAGGCTTTTGCTCACGGAACATTATCCTCTCTGTCCTCTTACCAATCTTATGAGCTTGGAGTTTTTCATCAGATTCAATATAGAGCCCCAAAACTCTTCCATTTCCTTGCTGAAATTTGTTGCCATTGCCCTAAGATCGTTGCTCTGATACCAATTTTATAGGAACTAGTTGCTGCTGATGATCCGCTGGACCTTGGAAGTTGTTGATCAACTAGAAGACTAAAAAATGTATGATTATGAAATGTAGAAGGTAGATTATTGTAGAACAATAGATTTGAGCTTGAATAAATTGAACATAATTTTATATTGATAGAGTAACATAATGAAATGACAATTGTGGGCTATTCGAGATGCCTTAGTTCTCTCCACTCTTTTCTCAACTAATTACAATGAGTAATTCCCAAATCACCCCTCTTCACATTTATAGACCTTCCATCTATAGCACTATTACTTATCTCTTCCTCTACTAACTAATTAGCGAACATTCTAGAATAGTAGTTGATGTGGCTGCAACTATGTTTGTATTGCTGAACCAGATTGGGGTCTATCAGAGACTTTCTTCATGTGTGCATGCAAGGGTGCAAATCAAGGATCAAAATTGTACATCGAGCCTCGAACTTGTGTGCGAGTGTGAATGTCGAATTGAACGGGACAAAAATTGGCCCCTTAGGATTGTCCAACTTTTGCTAATTTTTACTTTCTCCAACTGACTTTTTAACATGTGAACCTATTGAAATTCCAATAGTTATTGCCATTGTAATATTGAGTTAATGGACAAATTTACTTGAGGGCCAATTTTATAATTGAGCTCATTTTTCACCATTCTACTATAGAAAATTACATACTTTTTTGCATAATTTCCAATTCCAGTTGTTCAAAATTTTTTCATTTTCACGAATTCATTTCGTCGGAATAGAAATTGAAGTACTCAGATTCTATCAGTTATTCCGTTGTATCTTGAGAGATAGGCGTCCAAATTAAACCTTGAGCACTTACGATGAGAAGGCAAATCTATTTTAAGAAAACTGTAAACACACAGGCCTCGAGTTATAGATTTACAGTATTCTCAGTGCATAATATATCTCTATAGTTTTCATTCTCTGTTTTGTTTACACTCTTGCCGTATTAAATAAAATTTATATTATTCTATAATTTTAATTTCATAACAATAAATTCCTATCTTCTCTAAACTACAGTAGCCACCTATTTGTCAAATGGATGAGTATCTATCAGTTTGAATCCCTTGGGATTTGATGGTGAATTGTCTGCAGATGACCAATCAGAACAACTTTAATGCATGTTCATCAGTTGTATTGCTGCCCACATTGTAAAAACCAGAGATTCCTATAGTTTCAAAGCCTGAGATTCCAAAAGTGCCAAAGCCAGAGATTTTGACATTTGCAAAGCCTGAGATTCTAACCTATACTACCAAAAATCGTACCTGTTGATTTCTCGAGTTTGAGGACTTTGAATGAGCACAATCGTAGTCTTTCGATTCCTGAAATAAAGGCAACAAGGTATGATCTCGTCGCTCCTTCGATACTTAAGTAAGAAAGGGAGTTATATGCGTGAGGCAATAAATTGGAGAATAATAAAAACGTACCTAAATAATGACCCATGGTTCTGTATTTATAGTAATAGGTGACGTTTTCCTAGTGGGACTCAACTAGCTAGGTATCTTTATCCTTCAGAGTCTTATTAGGTGAAGGAGTTAGATCAATGCCATAATTATGTTTGGGATAGAGTCCTTACAAGAGTTAAGTGTTGACGTAATATGGTAAGAGTTAGAGTCCCAATTACATAGGAGTCTTATTGGGTCAGTAATAACAATCGCAGGCTGCGAGGAAAAACTATCCCGATGATCGCTCTTGCTCGAGGATGTATCTTTATCCTTCAGAGTCTTATTAGGTGAAGGAGTTAGATCAATGCCATAATTATGTTTGGGATAGAGTCCTTACAAGAGTCAAGTGTTGACGTAATATGGTAAGAGTTAGAGTCCCAATTACATAGGAGTCTTATTGGGTCAGTAATAACAATCGCAGGCTGCGAGGAAAAACTATCCCGATGATCGCTCTTGCTCGAGGACAGATCCCCGAAAATGTGGATACAGCAAGGCCGCAAGTGCTCGAGCATGTATCTCGAGATAAATCCTACTTGAGCACAACAGGTGGAATCGCAAGTGATTTATGAGAAATGTCCTCGGGATAAATGTTCAACAATAACCAAAACTTGCCATATCACTGGCCCCCGTGCACTAATCTTAAGAATTTGCTCGAGGATTGAGTGTATGAAGGTTGAAGACATGAGTCTTCGACATCACTCTTGGGGATGCATTGCGAAAGGAGCATTCGCGAGGGATGACGTCAGGTGTGATGATGACGTCAACCATATTTTAAGAAACGCGGTGGAGGTTTAAAGCTTTGGATGAAGGACATGTGGCATGATCAGACGGCTCAGTACAGTGACTCTTGGATTTCCCTCAGACTCCCTATAAATACCCCATCTCCAATTCATTTTTTACCTTTTCACTCTTAGTAAATTCTTCCTAAGTCATCGATTTCAAGTAAGAGCTCGAGAACTTAAGTTGTTTATGTCTAGAAAGCTCTTTATTTAGAATAAGATATCGAGCAGTGAGAGTAGTACATCATCTTCAGGGTCAGATAGCATACCTGAGGGCATAGTGCGACCGATCATACCCGTGGCAGTGCCCCTTAGTTCTCACTCTCGAGCCCATGATAACCCGACCTTATTTAAGTATCTCGACCAGTCGTGTAGGTTTAAAGAGCATCTTACTGTGGCGACGGCTAGGGAGTACGACCTTATGCCGAGCTGTGATATTAGGTCGCCCGAGGATGGGGATAGGATGGCTGTAGCTCGGGATGGGGAGTTTGTAATTTTTAGGGACTCTTTGAAAGGGGGGTTTAGGTGGCCTCTACATCCATTCTTTGTCGCCCTGTTGACCGAGCATAATATGAGCCCGAGGCAACTGGTGCCAAACGCATGGAGAATGCTGACCTATTTTTTCATAGCCTGTGACCTAGGGATAACCCCATATCTCGAGCTCTGTAGGATGGTCTTCGACCTAAATTAGCTCCCTCAATTCACATGTTTTGCATATCTTTCTACCCGAGGGGGGTTTAGGGTCCTGAGGATGCCAAGCTCGTTGAAGGGGTGGAAGGACAAATGGTTTTATGTCGTCCCCCAGGATCCTGACCTCCCTTTTAATCCTCAATAGGTTTTGTGAGGGTCAGGCCTATTTTGAGTCATTGGAGAGAGATAGGCAGATGTTAGAAAATCTTGAGCCTGTATATGATCTTGATGACATCCTAGGGATGACATCCTCGACCTCGCACATGTGAAAGGCATCGAGGCTAGGATATTTTCCTTTCATTTTCTGTAATCGACCTCTGTATATCGATCGTGCTAATGACTTCGTTTGTATTTTCTGTAGAGATGACGTTCGGTCCCACTACTCTTCGTCAAGCTATTAACAAGAAATCAAAGACTCCTTAGGCTCATGCTCTCGAAAAAAGGGCCAAAAGAGACCTCGAGACTCTAAGTTAGAACACCAAAGAAGTCGGCCCGAGGAGTCCTTGAGGCCTGGTGGGTTATCCCCAAGCACTGTGAGGGTTACTGTGGAGCACTCGACTCCTCAAGGGACGCCTCGAGGATTTCTTCATCCTCGGGAGAGTGTTGAAGTGGTTGACCTCGAGGACGAGGAGATGCCACAAAGTTCTGCTTCTACAGATGATGAGGGTTGGGGTCAATGGGTATCGAGCATTGTTGTGAAATACCGAGAAGACATTGGTCCCGATGAAGGCATGAGGGCCCTTGAGGCCATGGCATTAAAGGTAACTCG
This sequence comes from Olea europaea var. sylvestris, assembly GCF_002742605.1. Classification (NCBI taxonomy): domain Eukaryota; kingdom Viridiplantae; phylum Streptophyta; class Magnoliopsida; order Lamiales; family Oleaceae; genus Olea; species Olea europaea. The sequence continues at coordinate 71,108 of NW_019233214.1, read as the reverse complement.
TCCATCAACCATTTCCACTTTTTTTTTAATACTCGAGGTCTGATCATGTTCTTTCCATTGTTCCCAGACATTGAGCATTGCCCAAGGTTTGGTGTTGAAAGGGAAAGATGAGTCCCAGAAGGTGGCTGATCTCGAGGGTGAGGTGGCTCTTCTAGATAAAAGGATTGCCGATCTCGAGGCTGGCCATGCTCGGCTCCTGAAGGAGCATGAGGATATGAAGAACGAGTTACTGAAAGCTCAGGATGATGCCGGGGTCACAAATGATGAGGCCGAGGAGCTCAAGCTCGAGCTTGAGTGTGTTCAAAGAGAGATTGAGGGCAAGTTGGTGGATTCCTAGGACAAGGCGGTTGAGGACTTTAAGAAGTCCAAGGTTTTCAATGATCTGAAGGGGGAATATGCGATGGGCTCATACTTCCATGCCCTAAAAGAGGCTCAAGCTTTCATTTGCTCGAGGCCTGATGAGAAGCCTGAGGACTTGAAAGCCATCCCTCAGGTGGCTAATGGCCTCGCTTTTTCGAAGTTCGAGGAAAACGTTGAGGAGAGTGAGGTCGATATTGATGGTGAGGATGCCGAGGAAGGCGAGACAAATGAAGTTGACGACGACTGGATTTCTCGAGCATACTTTCTGAACTTTTGTCATCTAATTTTGCAAATTCAAATGTTTTGCCCGATCTCTATAAATATATTTTTATGTTACCGACGTGCTTTTCTGGTATTGATAATGCTGATGACCAGTACTGGTTAATAATCTCGGTAATCAAGATAGTTTAACATCCCAACGACAATATGCATTTTTAACCTTCTTGACATGTATGATAGTTCAATATCCTGATGATGAAACGCATTTTGACCCTGACGCCAAAGATGAAAGTTTTAATCTCGACGTCTAAGATAGTTTGATATCCTGACGACAAGATGCATTTTTAACCTTGACGCCGAAGACGAAAGTTTTAATCTCGACGTTTAAGATAGTTAATATCCCGACGACAAGACGTATTTTTAATCTTCTCGACACCAAAGATGAAAGTTTTAATCTCGATGTCTAAGATAGTTTAATATCTTGACGACAAGGCGCATTTTTAACCCTGACGCCAAAGATGAAAGTTTTAATCTCAATGTCTAAGATAGTTTAATATCCTAACGACAAGATGCATTTTTAACCTTAACACCAAAGATGAAAGTTTTAATCTCGACGACTAAGATAATTAATATCCCAACGACAAGATGTATTTTTAACCTTCTCTATGCCAAAGATGAAAGTTTTAATCTCGACGTCTAAGACAGTTTAATATCCCGACAACAAGATGTATTTTGAGCTCGACCATATGTCAACTTTGATGAAAGTGACAAATCCTGACCTCGGGATGTTAGGTGATCGATTTTTTTACCTCATAGGTGCTTGCTCGGGGCAAGGCTTTTTTATGCTTGTTCGGGGCAAGGCTTTGAGGTGATTGCTCGAGGTAAGGCTTTTTGGTGCTTGCGGGGCAAGGCTTTGAGGTACTTGCTCAGGGCAAGGCTTTTTGGTGCTTGCGGGGTGTAAGGCTTTTTGGTGTAGTGATCATATCTTGAGAATTAGCTTTATTCATAGTATATTTTGAAAATAGACTTAGCACGTAGGCCTTATGAATGATAAAAAATTGACTTGGCACGTAGGCCTGATTAATGATAAAAAACTGACTTGGCACGCAGGCCTTATTTCTAAAACATGGTGGAGCGAGTTACTTGTGATATACCTTTAAGTTTTCAGCGTTCCATGGTCTTGAGAGTGATCTTTCTGAAGTATCCTTTAAACTGTATGCACCACCTGGGAGCTGTCGTATGACTTCAAAGGGCCCTCCCCAAATTGATTTGAGTTTTCTCGGAGCATGATCGGCGGTTTCTGCTCTTCTCAACACCAAATCTCCAGCTCTGAATCTTCACGACCTCACATTTTTATTGAAATACTTTGATGTTCTGTCTTGGTAAGAGGCCATTCTTAAAGCTACTTGATCTCGAACTTCTTTCAAAGGTCGAGATGTTCAGTGGTGCACCCTATTTCTTCGGTATCAAGTCTTCTTTGGCTTGGTAACCTGATTTCAATGGGAATGGTGGCTTCAATTCTGAAAGCTAACATGAAGGGGGTTTTCCCGGTGGTGGTTCTGTGGGACGTCCTATATATCCAAAGTATGGAAGGCAACTCGTCGAACCAGGAACCTCTTGCATCTCCAATCCTTGTTCGGAGGTCTTGTAATATAATTCGATTGGTAAACTCGGCTAGACCATTACTTTGGGGATGAAAGACTGATTTCAGGCGGTGGTTAACCCCTAGGTTGGAACAGAAATCCTTGAATTGTGCATTGTCAAACTGCCGACCATTATTAGTTATGAAGACCTTCGGTATCCCGAACATGCATATGATGGACCTCCAAACGAAAGCTCTTATCTTAGACTTTGAGATCATTTCCAAGGGCTCGGCCTCTACCCACTTCGTAAAGCACTCCATTGCTACATCTACAAACTTCAATTGTTCCCTAGTTATCGGAAATGGACCAAGGATATCAATCTCCCATTGCTCAAACGGGGCCGAGCAACTGATGTTCGTGAGGTCCTCCACAGGAGAGTTGATAACATTGCCAAACCTCTAGCACTTGTCACACTTCTTCACATACTCTATGGCAGCCATCTTCATGGTAGGCCAGTAATATCTACACCTTATGAATTTAAAGGCTAATGCCTGAGCTCCTTGATGATTCCCGCATACTCCTTCATGAACTTCCTCAAGGGCTTGGGAGGATTCCGAAGGCTTAAGGCACCTCAAATATGGAAGTGTGAGGCTTCTATGAAATAAGACCCCATTAATAATGCAATACCTTGGAGCTCTTGACCGGATGTTCCTTGTTGCTCAAGGATCTTCTGGAAGATTGCCATTTGTTATGAAATCCATAATTGGGTCCATCCATGACGGCTCATGATCAATGTCAATGACCCCAATGGTTGTATTGATGCTAGGTTAGATCACAAATCTGACATGTACTATCCTATCAAATCCATCTACTCCCATGAACACCAGCCTTGATAAGGCATCTACCTTGCAGTTGTCAGCTCGGGCAATTTTCACAATTTCACAATTCTTTAATTTTCGTCGAAGATCATGAACTTTAAAGCAGTCTAAGCCCATTTTTTCATCTTTCTTCTCGAATGTTCTATCAATCTTCCCAACCACCAGCTGGGAATCACTAAAAATTTTGATGTTTTCAAGTTCGAGATTAATGGCAAGTTCCATAGCTATGATGACAGCCTCATACTCCGCTACATTAGTTGCCTCGAATTTGAACCCGAGTGCACACTGAATGTCTATGAGCATGTCCAGGCTTGTTATGATGACACTTACACCCGAGCCCAAGGAGTTTGATGCTCCATCCATGAAAATTTGACAAACATCTGTCGTAGTGCTCGAGCTCTCATCTGGCCCCCGAGGCCTTGGGATGAGTTCTGCGATGAAATCCGCTAAGGCTTGGGATTTGATGGATGGACAGGGTTTAAACTCTATGTCAAACTCTTCAAGTTCAATTGCCCACTTTAGTAACCTGCCTGAGATGTCTAGCTTTTGAAGGATGTGTTTTAGAGGCTGATTAGTGAGCACCATAATGGGATGAGACTGAAAATATTGTCGAAGCTTTCGTGCTACCACTATTAGGGCGAAGACAAGTTGCTCGGCCAAAGTGTACCTGGTCTCTTATCAAGTAGGACTTTACTTACATAGTAAATGGGCTGCTGGGCTCTGTTGACCTCTTTTACCAAAACGCCGCTCACTGCATTGTGAGACACGGCTAAGTACAACAACAAAGTATTCCCATGATCAGGTTTAGTGAGGATAGGAACAGACGTCAATTTCTGTTTGAACTCCTTAAAAGCATTCTCACACTCCTCGTTCCACTCAAAGGATTGGCTGCCTCTAAGAGCTTTGAAGAAAGGGAAGCACCTGTCTGCCGCTGGGGACAAAAACCTGTTCAGGGCTGCTACCCTACCTGTCAATTTTTGGACCTATTTCTTAGTTCTAGGTGATTCCATTGTTCCTAAGGCTTGGATCTTATCATGGTTTGCTTCTATCCCTCAGTGAGTGATCATGAAGCCCAAAAATTTTCCCGAAGCTACACCGAACACACATTTCTCTGGGTTGAGCTTTATCCGATATTTTTGTAGGGTCGCGAACACCTCCTCCAGGTTGGATATATGCTGCTTTACCTTCTTGCTCTTCACCACCACGTCCTCAACATAAGCCTCGATGTTCTTCCCTATCAAATCAGCGAACACTTTGTTGAAGAGCCTCTGATGTGTTGTCCCAACATTTTTCAACCCAAATAGCATTACCCTATCATAGTATATGGCTGAATTAGCCATGAATGAAGTCTTCCCTTGGTCATCCTCGGCTATGAGGATTTGATGATACCTTGAGAATGCATCTAAAAAGCTGTACAACTTATGTCCGGATGTGCTAACTACAAGATTGTCTATTATGGGGAGCGAGTAGCTATCTTTAAGGCATGCCTTATTGAACTCTGTAAAGTCGATGCAGACCCTCCATTAGCCATTAGCCTTCTTCACAAAAACAATGTTAGCGAACCAATCAGGGTACTGGACATCCCTTATGTACCCCGCTCTAACCAGTTTGCCCACCTCTTCCTGAATGACCACACGTCTTTCTGGCGCAAACAACCTCTTCTTTTGCTTAATAGGTTTGGCCCTTGGGCTTATGTTGAGTCTGATACTTCAGGGTCTATCCCTAGCATATCCTCGACCTTTCGTGCAAAAACATCAATGTTGCGAGACAGATAATTGATGACTTCCTCCGGGAGGCTAGCCTTGAGATCCCGACCAATAGTTACCATTTTTTCATGCTCGAGCTCGACCACTTCCAAGTCCTCAACCGGGGTAAGTCTTCCTCTTGGCTCGAGCTCTAGGTCTGAAAGTTGCATGATTTTTGTACTTATTCCTTGGATGCTAGTAACATAACACTATATGGCAGCTGTTTGGTCTTCTCGAACTATTCCGATGCCATAACCTGTTGGGAACTTCATGGCTAGGTGGAAAGTTGATACTATGGCTTGGATCTTGTTCAGTAGAGGTCTTCCCAGGATGATGTTGTAAGTCATGGGAGTATTAACCACTTGGAAGGGTGTGATCTCTGTCACCTATGCATTGTCAGAACCCAATGTAAATGGAAGCTCAACGATGCCTTACGGGATAATGACTCCACCACCAAATCCTTGTAAAGGTGTTTTTACTACTTTCAGCTATTTGGGAGAGATCCCCATTTTAGCGAAAGACTCCTGTTAGAGTATGTTTGCTGCACTTCCATTATTAACCAAAATCCTCTTTGCCTCAAAGTTAGCCATGCAGAGACGACCAAGGCATTGTCATGAGGATATGATACTTCTTCTAAATCTCTTGCTCCAAAAGTAATATCTTTGAGTTTATCATGGGATTCCTTTGAGGTATGAGCATGTTGGTGGGCATATCACTTTCGCCAACTACTTGTGTCTCCTTCAGATGTTATGCATCCAATGATAATATTAATGGTCCCGGCAGTGGATTGAGCACTGCTTCCGACTTCAGGCTCTTTCCGATTGTCATGGTCATTCCTCGGGCATTTATCATAACCAATATAATCCCTTAAGAGCCCTCTTTTAATAAGGGCTTCAATTTCCTGCTACAAAGCTTGACAATCCTCCGTGGTATGCCCATGATCTCGATGAAATTCACAATACTTGCTCCTATCTCTTGTGTCAGGGGGCGACTTCATTCTTGAAGGTCACTTCAACTCTTTCATATCTTTGATCTCCATTAAGATATTTGCCTTGGAGGTGTTCAATCAGGTGAGATGCTTTGGTGGACCTTCATTCTTGTGCTTTTCCTGAGGATACTCTGGCCGGGAAATGGGATCATGATGTTTCTTCTTCTCGACCTTTTCATGGGAAGGACCAGATCTCCTTGGATTCAGCGTTTCCTCATTTAATGTATTTTTCAGCTTGGGTAAGGAGTTCGATCACTGTCTATGATGGGGTCTTTGAAAAGGACATCTTGAGGGCTTCAAATCTTTCGGCGTAAGTGAGGATGGAGACAGTCGCTGTGATGTGTAGGTCGGGTATTTGAAGCCTTTCTTTGTTAAACGTCGTCATAAATTCTCGTAGGGTTTCATTTGGTCCCTAGCAAAGTTGCAGTAGAGAGGCTGCAGTCTTTTGGATTCACTTACTACTTGCAAAGAAGACTGAGAACTTATCGGCAAAATTTGAAAATGAGGCTATGGAGTTGGACTTCAATGTCGAGAACCAATCCCTAGCAGCATTAGTCAACGTTTGCGGGAAGGCTTTGCACATAACCTGATCCAGCGCAACTTGCAAATTCATGACATCAGTATATACATTGAGATGGTTGATTGGGTCCGTCGTCCCATCATACTCTTTAATGCGAGGATATTTAAATCTGTCAGGTAGGGGATATGACAATATCTCCGACGTGAATGGAGTGTTAGGGGTAAATCCGTTACAGGTCGGCTATAATTCCTTCTTAAATGACCCGGGCAATCTCATTGGAATCCATAGCAACCGATCTCGAGCTTGAGGCCATATTACGAATACCCGAGGTCCCTACTCCACTAGTTGCGAGGTTTGGTGGTCGGGCTCGAGTATCAGCCATAAAACCACCATACTCTACCTGTATTAGTGACGAATGAAATTTCTTTGACTTAATAGTTGCGTTAGCGTGGCAACCTACTGACGTAGCTCTTCAAAGGCTTCAGTTGTGACGACTGCTTGTTGGGGTGTGGGCACCCCTAATGACTCTTCTTGAGGAGCCGATTGATCTTCAGTAGGATGAGGGATGGGAGTGGATGAGCTTGCAAGAGGAAGACCCGATCGCGTGTTAACCATGGCATCATACCTGTTGATTTCCTGAGCTTAAGGACTTTGAATGAGCACGATCGCAGTCTTCCAGTTCCTGAAAAAAAGGTAACGAGGTATGAAAATTATATGCTTGAGGCTATAAATTGGAGAATAATGAAAACATACCTGAATAATGACCCATGGTTCTGTATTTGTAGTAGTAGGTGACGTTCTCCTAGTGGGACTCAACTAGCTGGGTATCTTTATCCTTTGGAGTCCTATTAGGTGAAGGAATTGGACCAATGCCATAATTATGTTTGAGATAGAGTCCTTGCGGGAGTCAAGTGTTGAAATAATATGGTAAGAGTTAGAGTCCCAATTACATAGGAGTCTTATTGGGTCAGTAATAACAATCGTAGGTTGCAAGGAGAAACTATCCGGAGGACCGCTCTTGCTCGAGGACCGATCCACTAAAATGTGAATATAGCAAGGCTGCAAGTGCTCGAGCATGTGTCCTGGGATAGATCCTGCTCGAGCACAATAGGTGGAATTGCAAGGGATTTATGAGAAATGTCCTTGGGATAAATGTTCGAGCATAACCAAAACTTGCCATATCACCAACGTTGCCAAAAGCAGTGTTTCCGGAAGTGCCAAATCCTGAGTTGCCAACTCTGCTAAAGCAAGAAGTTCCTAAGCTACTTGAGCTACCAAAGTTACCAAAACTACCCAAACCAATAGTACTAGAAGTGCCAAATCCCCTTGATTTAGTTATTCATAAAGAAGCAGATTTAAAATAATAAAATCAAATCCATGGAGTGTGTCAGCTTTCATTTCACGTTCTTTTAGGATGATTTATTCATCTAATGCTTGGGGTTGTTTTCTTGGTTTTCAGCTATTCCATTGTTATCATTCATTGTGATATATCAAAAAGCTTGTACTTGAGTGTCCAAAATTCTAAATTGAATTCGTTACATATGGTCTGAATTGGCTTGATTCATCTGCTGATTGTCATAATCAACTCTACTTTTTATCCCTTGTATTATGTTAATTGATTGCAGGCAATTTCGTTTTGAACTTGTTAAGAGAGTGACAGATTGCAGACCATTTGATTTTATTAAATCTCGCAGCATATATATTCATGACTAAGCGTTGAGAAAAGATTTATGTAATCAACACAAATTTATTGAAAATAAAGGTGAAATTGTTCTATTGAATTTTTTGTCAAGCCATTCTCTCTCTCAAACTAGAGAAGACTACTTTTAAGTCTTTAACGGTATCATTCTCATAAAAATGGCAACAGGAAGGAAAACGAAAAAGTGGATCTGTGCTAGATACGTTTGAAGAAGGCTTGAAATTCAGAAGCTATCTAGACATGAGCAGAGAACTCAAAACTGGAAATTCCTCAAAATATGCTAAGTTGAAGGATATTAAGTTCCAGAATCTTCATTAGACAAAACATAATTGAATAAACGTGCATCTCTTGTGATGGTCCCAAAATAATGTTCGCGTTTTAAATTTGTAAGTCAACCACAACAAAAATGACAAAATAATAAAGAAGGTCAAAACACAAGATTTTATGGCTCAAAGGCCCTGAGGTTCGACGACCACTTCCAACGCCTAATCCCCGTTGAGCATCCGTTAGGATTAAACTCAAATCCACTATAAACCGCCCAAAAAATAGGCAAAGAGTTTCGAGTTACAAAGAACACATAGTTCCAAATTCACAACTAGGACAAAATCCTCCCACGGCACGATGAACTCACACAAGAGGTCATATATTTTCACTTTCTCTCAACAAAATCACACAAGATCTAAGAGAGAACAACCAAAGTATAGAGAAGATAAAACTCGAAGAAAAAGGAGAAGCTCCTCGAATGAATATCTGAAACCCTAATGACCTCTCGCGTCCCTTTTATATGAGGGACAAATTTTAATCATCCAATGGTCCATCTCTTGCCACATGTCAAGAATCCAGTAAAGTTATTTTTAAAACAGAAAATGTGTTTCAGTTCAAAGGTCGATTTCCACATTCTAGAGACTTCAGCTTGTTGGATCAGCAGTTTGGGCCTCCATGTTTTGGGCCACACATCTCAATCCATTTTAGATCAATTGGGCCACACAAAATTCAGTAAACCATTCTTTACATCTTAGGTGATATTTTAACTGGAAACCTGAACATTTAGGTGAAATGAACAGAAAAGTTTTTATTTTATAACTTTCAGTGAATTTAAACCTTTGACCAAATATGATGTCAGTAAGTGGCCTGGTAGAATTTATAGAACAAGAATGATGTGCTGTAAATATTGGAAGGATGAAGAAAAAACAAAAAAGGAAATTCACAAGAACTATGGCAACAATAGAAACAAAATCAAAAAATTGTAACAACAAATGTGAAGGCTTGAACGCGGGATCGCTATCCTCAAACGTTATTTGCACCCTCTTCGGTGTTTATGAGATGTTTAAGGGTACTTCAGCAAATGGTTTGAAGGATTGTAACAAGCCTTGTAAAGAATTTCACCAAAGCATAAAGTGAAATTCTTTCAAAACTTGAAGAACACGAAAATAGAATGAATATGAATATAAACAAGGACTTGATTGTTTTTGGAACAAAGTATGGATTGTGAGATGTTTTCAATATTTGTAATGTATTTGTTTTGATCATTCATTACCTATTTATAGGCCTCATCAATACATCACGAAATGGTGCCAAAACAAGATGAAAAGTGGACTTTTAATCCAAAACGGCTCCCAAGTTTCAAATTGAAAAACCAGTCAACGGCTATTTTTTAACACTATGCGTACGCATAGTATAAACTTTACGTATGCATAGTAGAAGCAAAATTTAATTCTGATTTTGTCAAAACACATCTCGTGTACGCACAAAAATAAGCCTATGCGTACACAAGCAAAAAATCAAATTTTACATTTTTCAATTTCTTTTACTCTGCCAATTCCACAATTGAGCCCAACAATTAGTCCATTATCATTCCATTGATTTTGAACAAATATTCAACAATCTCCCACTTGTTCAAAATCAATAAGATCATATATTCAAAAAGACGACACTTATGTATAAGGATTAGATATCTTTCGATTTGAATCTGACCATAGTGTAATTCAAACAAAGTAAGGTCAGAATTAGAGGTAGCGTGGAAGCTTTGAACCAATTATTCCTTGTGACAATACCGGTAAGAACACACACATAAATATCATGTGTTCTCAAGTTCCTCAACTCGCTTAGCGCTTTTATAGCCTTGCGCTCATCCTATTCAATGAACTTTTAAGAGAGAAACTCCAATCTCTCTATTGAGGCAGGACCACCTTGAAGTTCATTTAGGTGAACTTCTTTCAGTATCTTTGTTGCTTTTAGAGATACTTGTGTTTTAGCACTGAACTTCATTCAGAGTTTTAAGCTCAACCCTCATTTCAGTAGCAACCAGCATTATTTAATTAGGATAGGGTCATTGCTATCCACATATCGAATGACTTGTTGTTACAATTTTAACCCATGGATTACCTTTTGAGTAATGACATGTAAGGTTGCCATCATTGGTGGACCTTTTTAATTAAGGAGTTTCAACCCCATCCTACTTGAAGTAGACGCCACTAAATCTCTATTTAGAGGTTTAGTCAAAGGATCCGCCAAATTCTCAATTGACCTTACATAATTTAGGAAAATTATTACATTTTTGATTAATTTTCTTATGTAGTCATGTCTTAGACTCATATGTCTGAACTTTCCATTATATACTTCATTGTATGTTTTTGCTAATGTGGCTTGACTTTCACACATGATAGGTATTGAAGAAATATTATTCGATCCCAAAGGTATTTCATAAAAGAGATCCTTTAGCCACTCAGCCTCTTTTTCGGTATTCGATAGTGCTACAAATTCAAATTCCATGGTCGAGCGTGTTATGCATGCTTGTTTTTTTATTTCCAAGAAACAGCACCTCCTCCTAGAGTGAACACCCAACCCGATGTGGATTTACTTTCACCCGTGCTAGATATCCAACTAGCGTCGATAAATCCTTCCAATATCACCACGAATTTATTATATTGTAGACCTAAGTTCTCGGTTTGCTTTAAGTATCCAAGAACTCTCCCAATGGCTCTCCAATGATCATTGCTTGGATTGCTAGTAAATCTACTAAGTTTACTAATTGCATATACTATATTTGGTCTTGTGCATTGAACTGCATACATAAGACTTCCAATAGCACTAGTATATTCCAATTGAGCAATCGCCCTTTCATCATTCTTTACGAGTTTTGAACTTGGATCAATTGGGGTACTATATTCTTTTATGTTCAAGTGTTTGAACTTGTTTATAACATTTTCAATATAATGTGATTGACTTAGGTGATAACCCCCACTAGTCTTTGTGACTTTGATACCCAAAATGGTATCCACCTGTCCAAGATCCTTCATCTTGTATGTGGAAGATAAAAATCTCTTCATTTCTTTTATATCGTCCGTGTGATTACTTATAATCAACATGTCATCAACATACAAGCATATAAATGTCATGTAATCATTACACATTTTAGAATATAAACATTTATCTACGTTATTATGTTTAAATCCAAATGATATTATTGCTAAGTCAAACTTCTCATGTCATTTCTTAGGTGCCTGATTCAGGCCATATAATGATTTTACTAACTTGCATACCTTATGTTCATTTTCAGGTAGAACGAACCCTTCAAGTTGCTTCATATAGACCTCCTCATCGAGATCTCCATTTAAGAATGCCGTCTTGACATCCATTTGATGAATATGTAAGTCATATATTGAAGCCAATGCGAATAATATCCTAATTGATGTTATTTTAGCTACTTTTCATTATTTTGCATGTATTTATTTTTTATTTTGCGAATGATTTGCCGCCTCGACTAGAAAATTCACAAGAAGTATGGGAACAATAGAAACAAAATCAAAAAATTGTAACAATAAATGTGAAGGCTTAAACGCGGGATCACTATCCTCAAACTTTATTTGCCTCCTCTGCGGTGTTAATGAGATACTTAAGTGTATTTCGGCAAATGGTTTGAAAGATTGTAACAAGCCTTGTAAAAAATTTCACCAAAGCACAAAGTGAAATTCTTTCAAAACTTGAAGAACACAAAGATAGAATGAATATGAATATAAACAAGGATTTGATTGTTTTTGGAATAAAGTATGGATTGTGAGATGTTTTCAATGTTTGTAATGTATTTGTTTTGATCATTCATCACCTATTTATAGGCCTCAATCAATACAGTACGAAATGGTACCAAAACAAGATGAAAAGTGGCAACTTTTAATCAAAAACGACTCCCAAGTTTCAATTTGAAAAACCAGTCAACGGCTATTTTTTAACATTATGCGTATGCATAGTAGAAACAAAATTTAATTCTGATTTTGTCAAAACACATCTCATGTACGCACAAAAATAAGTCTGTGCGTACGCATAGGCAAAAAATCAAATTTTACATTTTTCAATTTCTTTTTATTCTACCAATTCCATAATTAAGCCCAACAATTAGTCCATTATCATTCCATTGATTTTGAACAATTATTCAACATGATGAACTTGGCAGTGCAAAAACTTAGGATTAATAACTCAAACAAAATCTGCTAGAATATTATGCATTGTCATCTTCACCATATCTTTGGTGGGATTGAGATTTTTCAACTTTAAACCTTACGCTGGCTTGTAGCATAAAATAATGCAGAGAGTTGTCATTTGTCAGAGTGGCTTATCTCTCATACCAATAGTGACAAGAACAAAGTATGTCTGCCATTTCAATAAATCTGGAATCTGCTACTTGAATATTTTTCTGTCACTTCATTTAATTTATTGCCAAGTCTAAACGATTATCTTAAACAAATACATCCTTAGAAAATAGCACAGGTTGTGTTATTTTTAATCTACCCCTCCCTCTCCTACTTGACATGTTCTACCATGTTATTCATGAAGTAAATTAACAGTTTGAAACCATTACGACTTTTTCAGTAAGGCGGAGTTTGCAATATTAGACATTATTAAAGAAAAATAAGCAAAAATTTGATTTATAGTAGAATCATTGTTGGATTAATTTTGCGGACTAACATAATATAATAACAATTATGATTTTTGGATCATTTATGAAATGGACAACATTACATTACTTGCCATGCTTTTGGCCCTTAGATCCATTCTTCTTTCTTGCCCAAGCCTATCCATTGGGCTTGTGGGCACCAAAAGGGTTTTCAACACACACACACACACACACACACATATATATATATAAACTTTTTTTTGGTGTGTGAAAATTGTGAATAAGATTGAAAAATTGGATTCAAAAGAACCCTAACCTCTCTATCTGGTTTTCTATCAGATCTGCAGATTCTTTGTTGATCTTTCATGGCTTCTAATCAAATTTCACCAACCATTGGAGGTATGTTTTCTTTTATTATTGTTCATCACATGCTATGATTATGAGAAGAATTATCAAATCTGTTGAATTTTTTAGCAATTGGTATCAGAGCAATTTTTTATAGCTGTTTTTTTTTATTGGAGATAAAATTGATAAAGAATAAAGCCTTCCATCATGAAAGAACAATCATTTGAGTAGTTATTGTGCTTATGAAATTTGTTAGACACATTGGCTGTAAATTTTTGGTCGTGCGGTCATTCACCTAAATGGATCTGCTTATGAAATTTGTTATACATGACTAATCAGGTCAAAATTGCAATTAAATGTAGTAATAAAAGTTGTGTTGTCAGAACAGATTAGTCTCATTCAGACATATTGGTTATCAAATTCAATATCTAGTTGAACTTTTTGACTCATTAAGAATACCCTACTTCGTTGGCTTTGGAAAAGATATCTGTAGTGACATTATTTAATTAAATTAAAGCAAAAAAATGAAAAATAGAAGTATAATACGATGGAAGTGAACATGATTCAAGTGGATTGGAAAGACAATCCCAATTATGAAAGTAACATCATATATATTATGCATAGCTTTAGATGAAGGACTATACGATAGTTTGATTCTACAAATGTAGGGATTTGAAGAAATGCACGTGTTTTGTACGAGCAAGGAAGTGTTATTTTAATGCTACTAAATGTTTCTAAATAAATCTCAAGCACAATTGATCTTATCCCGGAAACATGGCAAGAAATGGAAGCAATTTTTATAAATGAATTCCAATAATAATAATAATAATAATAATAATAATAATAATAATAATAATAATAATAATAATAATAATAATAATATGGATAATCTTTTTTTTAAGATGAATAAATATTTTGTCCATGTTGATTATATTTTTTTGTTATATATCGATTTTTTTTTTTTGGAGTGACTATGTACCCACCTCTCGCGAGGCTAGTTATGATAAATTATTGGGATTGTTGTATTTTTTATGCTTTCGCTTAATGACATTAGACTAAGATCCATATGGATGGTGAATTTGCCCTCTCGGTAAATCATTATTTGGTAGGATGCTTAGATTGGTGAAGAGAATGCATGAATTATTATGAACCCGCACAATTTTACTATCATATCGATAGTTGATTGGTGCATTTGGTTTTGATACTAAATGTATTGCTCTTACCTGTGAATGAGTCAATGGACTCTAGCATTCGATGATCAGTTTTTTGTATCATTTAAGAAAGTTGAAGAAAGAGTAAATATCATGATCATATCTTTCACATTCATATTAATGTCGTTCTTGTGTTTTTTCTACAGCTTTGAGCAATCCTCAATTTTCTACCATTCTGAAGCTAAATGGGAGTAATCACAAACAATGGGTTGAATCTCTCATGATGAACCTTACCATCATGAAGTTGGACTTAGCCTTGAGAGAGGACTCTCCTTCTAAGCCCACTGCTGAAACTTCTGTCGATGAAAAGAAACTTTTATGATGATTGGGAATATTCAAACCGATCTTGTTTAATGATCATGAGGTATCACATGGAGGACTCTATACATGATAGCATTGCAAAGACTGAGACTGCTAAGGCAATTCTAGAAGCTATCAACAAGAAGTACAAAAAGTTCTCCAAGAATGAGAAGAACGAGCTTCTGAGCACTCTACATTCCACTATTTATGATGGTGTTAGTGGAATTAAAGAGTACATTGACAAGATTGTGGCCTGTTATCACAAGATCAAGGCAATTGGTATGGAACTTGATTAGGACTACATTGTGTGGTTCATTATGGGGACTCTTCCCTCATAGTTTGACTCCATTAGGTCCACTTACAATGCTCAGAAAGACCAATGGACCATAGAGGAGGTGACAACCATTCTTGCCAAGGAAGATGATGACATGAAAAAGGGAATGGCAAGAAGTGTGGCTATAGTAATGAACTAGAATAGCAATAGTAAAAAAAGAAAGCCTCTACAAAAGAATACTAATGACAACAAGCCCTTCAAGAAATATAACACGGGCAACAAAGTGAATGAGCAAGGAACGCCCTTAGCTTTCATTGTTCCTAAGCATGAGTGCTTTAAAGGAAAATGCAATTACTGCCAGAAGTTTGGGCACAAGAAGGCAGATTGCCTGAACCTCAAGGTTAGAATGGAAAAGAAAGGTAATCTTTTAGTGAATGTTAGCCTGGAGTCAAATATTGTTGATGTGCCTTCTAATACTTGGTGGTTAGACACTAGTGCTACAATTCATGTTACAATTCCTTGTAGGAGATGACAAGCAGAAAGGAACCAACTAATATGGAGCACCAGGTATATATGGGAGACGGTACAAGAACTGAAGTTAAATTTTTGGGAATAGTCAAATTAAAGCTTATCACTTGACATTTTTTGGAGTTGTATGAAGTTGTGTAATGCCCCGACCTGCATGGATGGAAACGTCACTCAACCATTATACCTTAGCCGTAAAGTTAGTTCAACATATTTTTAGTAGAAGGTATAAAGATTAAATTTTAGAATTTAATTAAAGAATTTTCTTTTTTTTAATTAAACAATAATTCAATTCTAAAAGAAAAAAATTTCAATTTTTTTTTTAAGAATAGGTTCCATGCATGTAACGACTATTGACGTGAAATTTTTGCAAAACTTAAAAAGTAATGTTGCTGGTCCAGTTTTTGTCTCAAACAGTAATTGTCAAAATAAATTTGTTTTCATAGCTATCAACTTTGAAACTTCATCAAATTTTAATTTAAGGTAGTAAACTCCTTATAATATGACATGGTCAAAAATTATCTACCGCGACATCATATGGGAATTAAAATATTTTTCAAAACTCAGCAGCGACCCAGTTGAAAGGTAACCAGTGCAGTTCACTTAAAATGGCATATAAAATCTCACCAACGTCAAAACCACATGATTTTAAATTTATTTAGTAGCTAATCCATGAGAATATCAAATCCAATTGGTGTCATCCAAAAATTTCAAGTAACAAGTGAGTTATAAATTTTTGAAAATAAGGGTAGAAACTGAAAAATAGAGACAGCACTCAGCACAGTTTACTTTATGTGACATATAACCTTTTACCGATATTGGATTGATATGATTCCAATTTTATTCAGCATCTGACTTATTAGGCTATCCAATCCAATTGGTTTCGTATAAAAATACCAAGTAACGAAAGAGTTATGATTTTTTTGAAAGATGAGGCAGAAACTGAAATTTCTGAAGAGATATCAAAACTTTAAGTCGCTAACTTTTTTTTATACAGTGATTTGTAAATTTATTCATATGACGCATTTCTACTTTCAAACATAATCTATTCATAATGAGTGTTCATAAAATAGATCCACATGATATTCATAGGAATCGAATTTAAAGAAAGTGTAAACATTTCAAAATCAACTAAAGATGTAAATCACCGGCTTCTCCATGTCATGTTGCATCATCCTCTACCATCATCTACGCCCCAAGGAAAATCCATTCAACTTGTAGGAAGGAAATTTACCCATGACTTTGAAACTCAATCGATATCATCGGTGCAATTCGTTATCAAATTAGAAATTCCGAATTATAGATTCATACCGTCGCACGTAGGTGGATTTCCGGCAAAATCCAATTACTATAGCATTATAATAACACGTAGAGCAGGAGAATGATCATTCAAATTGTTGTAGTGCCGAAGCACCATACCTAAAGGTACCATTTCATTTAAACATTTATTGAAAAATCAGATTTGAAAACGAATAAACACTTGCACCTCTACCTACCTTAAATTTTCTTAGATAAAAGAACAAAATGTATAGAAAGTCTTCCTTCTTCTCATCCTTGTTATTCCTTAAACTTAACTTGATAAGAAATATATTATTTTTGAGAGAAAATGAGATTAAATTCGGATTTGAAGAGGAGTGTAATGAAAAAGTGACCTTCTACTTCTCTAACATTTCTTTTTAATGAAAAAATTAAGTGGAGGAGTTGTATTATCATTAAATTTAGCCTTTAACTAAGAATTTGAAGAGTCTCTAAGCCATAAAAATAATTCATATAAAAGTTTTATAAAAAAATTTACATGGTGATTCGAACCTGGGTTGCTTATGTGAAATACCATGTAGATGACAATTGAAGCAACAGAGTTATTCATTAAATCTTTGTAATCAATTTTACTTAAACTTAATCTCTTAAATTGATGGGCTTTTAATTAACTTATGACTTGGGCTTTCGTAATCTTACACAGGTTGAGCTTCCATAGGCCGTTTCTAAAATGGGTTAGGCTCGTGGTGCTAGATCATCACAAAATAATAGCATAATTCCATTTTTTTTTCTCAGCTACTACAACCCTTACACCTTAAATAAAATTTCGTCCTCAAAATTTACCTTATGGTTGGACAAGGAGTGTTGGGTATTTGTCTTTAACTTCTTCTTCTCTTTCCCAAGTAGCTTCTTCACTCCATGATTATTCCATTGCACCTTGACTAGTTGAATCTCCTTGTTCCGTAATTTATGTACCTTTCGATCGAGTATCTTGATCGGTAATTCCTCATAAGATAAGTCTTTTTGTACTTCCAAGGATTTTGTAGTTGACCACATGATCAAGATCATGCATATACTTTCTGATCATCGATACATGAAACACGTTGTGAACTACCGATAGTTCAAGTGTCAACGCCAATCGATCAGCCACATTTCTTACCCTTCAAGTATTTCAAAAGGTCCGATATAACGAGGTCGTAGTTTGCCTTTCTTGCCGAACCTAAGTACACCCTTTATTGGTGCCACCTTTAGAAAGACTTTCTCTCCAACTTCAAATTTCAAGTCTTTTCTCCTGGTATCTCTGCATAGCTCTTTTGTCTATCTTGTGCGGCCCTTATCCTGGTATGAATCTTATCAATGACTTCAACTGTTCTTTCAATGATCTTTGGTCCCAAAACTCTCTTTTCTCCAACTTTGTCCTAATGAACAGGTGATCTGCATTTTCTACCATAGAGAGTTTCATACAGTGCCATTCCAATAGTTGCTTGGAAACTGTTATTATATGCAAACTCTACCAGAGGTATATACGATTCCTAACTGCCTCCTAGATCTAGGACACAAGCCTTTAGCATATCTTCCAAAGTTTGAATGGTCCTTTCAGACTGACCATCAGATTGAGGGTGATATGATGTACTGAAATTCAATCATTCCCATAGCTCCTTTTAAGCTCTTCCAAAACTTTGACGTAAATCTTGGACCTCTATCTGATACAATGGACACGGGGACACCATGCAATCTTACACTCTCTCTAATGTATAGCTGCGCCAGCTGATCTAGACAGAATGTCATTTTTACTGGAAGAAAATGAGCGAACTTTGTTAGACGATCCACTATTACCCATACCTCTTGCTGACGTTGGAAATCCTACCACAAAGTTTATTGCGATATTCTTCCACTTCCATTCAGGTATGTCTAATGGATTTAATAACCCTACCAGTCTTTGATGTTCCGCTTTAACTTGTTGGCATACTATGCATTTTGCTACAAATGAACCTATACTTCTTTTCATATTCCTCCGCCAAAATGTATTTCGAAGGTCTCGATACATTTTTGTACCACCAGGATGTGCGGCGTACGGGGTGGAA
>NW_019233214.1:30712-51983 GCF_002742605.1 Olea europaea var. sylvestris | reverse complement strand
AGGTGCTGTGATCAATCGTTGTTTTAGCTCTTGAAAGCTTTGCTCACACTTATCTGTCCATTAAAACTTTACTCCTTTCCTTGTCAATTGTGTCATTGGTCCAGCTATTTTGGAGAATCCCTCTATAAATCTTCGATAGTACCTAGCCAATCCTAGAAAACTTCGAACTTCACCACCATTAGTCAGTGTCTTCCAATTAGCTGCTTCCACCTTTACTGGGTCCACTTCAATTCCTTGGGCAGTAACTACATGATCGAGAAATCCAACTTGTTCAAGCCAAAATTTGCACTTTTTGAATTTGGCGTATAACTTTTCCTTGCGTAGTATCTCTAACGCTATTCTAAGATGTTCCTCATGTTAATCTTTACTCTTGGAGTTTATCAAAATGTCATCAATGAAGATTTTAACAAATTAATCCCAACACTGATGAAATACGCAATTCATTAAATCCATGAACACTGTTAGAGCATTTGTCAACCCGAATGGTCTAATTGTGAACTCTTAATGTCCATAATGAGATTTGAAAGTTGTCTTGGGTACATCACTTGCCTTAACCTTCAATTAATGATATCCATATCGTAAGTTGGCCTTAACCTTCAATTGATGATATCCAGATCGTAAGTCAATCTTAGAAAATGCCTTAGCCCCTTTCAATTGATCAAACAAATCCTCAATTCTAGGGAGATGATACCTATTCTTGATGGTCAAACGGTTCAACTCCCAATAGTCGATACACATCCTCATACTTCCATCTTTCTTCTTTACAAAAAATACTGGTGCGCCCCATGGTAATACACTTGATCGAATAAAACCAAGGTCTAACAATTCTTATAACTGGATTTTCAACTCCTAAAGTTCCTTTGGGGCCATTCTGTATGGGGCTTTAAATACTGGCGCCGCTCCAGGAACCAGATCTATTGTGAATTCCACTTGTCTATCTAGTGGAATACTCGGTATATTTTTTGGAAACACGTCTATAAATTCTTGTACCACCGGTACATCCTCAGTCTTTGTCGTTGCCAGTTTTTCTCCAAAGATATTAACTAGAAACCCTTGAGATGTTTCTTTTCTCAACATTTTCTCGACTTGTAAGGGTGAAAATAGTTGGAGATGGGGTTTGGTCTTTATTTCGGGGAAAGAAAATTGTTCTTCTCCTGGTTTTTGAAAAGACACTTCCCTTTCTCTACAACGAATGGTCTCATAATTACCTCCTAACCAATCCATGCCCAAAATCACATCAAAGTCTTTCATATCTATCATATACAAATTAGCTTCTAAGGTTTTTCCCTCAATATCAAATTTCACTGACTTAGCTAACTTGTCTGTGTTCAATGTCCTGCCTGAGGGGAGGCTAACTTCTAGTATACTCTTCGACTTATTACAAGTAATACTAGATTTAGCAATGAAAGACGTTGATACAAAAGAGTGAGTAACTCCTGAATCAAACAGTATTTAAGCAGGTGTATTGGCTACCAGTACAGTATCTGTTATTATGTTTGAGTTTCCCTCTGCATCTTTTTGAGTTAATGTAAAAACTCATGCTTTCTCCTTCTTATTCTGATCATTGTTATCATCATTCCTCTGAGCAAATGTGGGACAATCCCGAGCAATATGTCTTGATTTGCCACACTGAAAATAGGCATTCTTCCTATACAAGCTTACCATACTTCAGGCAAGGCGCAACTATAGCTACTATGGCCTTGTTGGCACTAGATTCGATGTTAGCCTTCTTATTTTGCCATTTGTCCTTTCCTTTATCTTGACCATTCCACTTTCTCTTTCCAATATGCCCTTTATCCTGCTGGTTGTACAATTGACGATGTTGCTCTGCATTAGCCTTTTGATACTAGATAGTGTGAGCTCGTTCCAACATCTTACGGTATGACGTGAAGCGATGTAACATAAGGATCATACTTAGGTCTGGGTTTAACCCTTGCTCAAACCTTCGAGCTTTTTTAATTTTCGTGTCAACCAGATGTGGAGCATACCTTGAGAGTTGATCGAACTTTCGCTCGTAATCCATTAGGGACATATTACCCTACTTGAGTTGAAGGAATTCGTTCTCCTTGAAATCCCTTAGAGATTGAGGAAAATATTTGTCCATCACTTCCTCCTTGAATTGTTCCCAAGTTATTACCAATTGCTGCTCTGGAGTCTTAGTTCGGGATATCGAATCCCACTAGTGACTTGCATCACCAGTAAACATAAACTGCGCATATTGAACCCTTTGGGCATATGAGCCGAAAAATTCGTTCGAGCTTACAAAGTCATTCCTCAACTACTAGTAGACCAAATACTCCATCGAAGGTAGGGGGCTTATGCCTTCGAAATAACTCAACTACCGAGGCGTGAGTCGGAAGAGTAATAGGAGCTGGCGGTGTAGATGGGGCGAAATTTTGATTCAGCCTGCCAAGATCTTGAACCGCTTGCAGGAGATCCCTTATCATGTTGTTCTGGTTTGCTTGAGACATTTTTCCTAGAGATAAGATACAATATCTCACACTAACTTCATTTTCCAATACCAGAATACTTAAAAAAAATAAGGTAGTCCTCAAATTGATCATAATTTTCCTTTATTAATAGTACTCATTGCAATCAGGACATACAATAGGTCGACAATTTTTTTTTTCAAAAACACAAAGGAAAAGATATCACAAGGAAATGGAAATCTAAATTTATAATCCCTATGAATCTTGCGAATCTTCTTCGGTGGAGCCTCATCTTCGGAGGAGTTTTCTGTCTCAGGCCTGACTCTAGTTTCATCTCAACCTATGGCTCAGGTTCATGCTCAAGATCATTCTCTAAGTCCAACCCAAAGTCATCATCATGCTCCCATTTAGGATCTTCCTCGGGGTCTGATTCAAACTGAGGTTCAGGCTCGAGCTCAGGCTCAACCTTATTATTGGGCTCAATTACTATCTCCAGTTGGGATTCTAAACTTTCACTCCATCTATCTAGAAAGGTCTGACAATATATACCAAATTCAATCGTATTTGGGTGTTCTGGATGGTTACCCTCTAGCATCTCATCCCTAACAAGGACTCCCATGTTTCCCCACTGAGGTGGAAGTGAATGTATAAGGTTATTCACAACTTCGATATGCGTGATCTCCAGTCCCGCATCTACAGCTACCATACATCTCTCGTAGATGTCATGTACGTGTTCAACAAGTGGACGAGACGGGTCAGTCACATAGTTCTCATAGGACTGGATGATGGGCATACGGTTCAACATTGCTATACAAACTGTGACCTTTCTAACGGTCTGATAAGTTCTAGCCATGTCTGTCACATAAGTGTCCAATTATGTGTTATCTTCATTAGTGATATCAACTTATGCATTATGCTCTTGAGGTTCTAATATGATGGCCAATTATCACTTTTTCATGTATATTTAAACAAAATATAATGTACATAGCATATTTCATTCAAACATCATAAGCATTTTCATAGATTCAAGCTTAAATAATTAAAAAAAATCATGCTCGAAAAAATAATGTGGAACATAATATTTTATTCCATACCTTGGGTTCGTCGGATGAGGTCAACTAATAGACGCAAGATGCCATGAAGTGTCTTAAATGTTTCATTTTTTTTTATCTCTTAAATAAAATACACTAAGTCTACAGAATCGACTAACTCGTGCTCTGATACCACGCTGTAACGCCCCAACCCACATGGACAGAAACGTCACTCAACCATTGTACCTTAGCCGTAAAGTTAGTTCAATATATTTTTAGTAGAAGGTATAAAGATTAAATTTTAGAATTTAATTAAAGAATTTTCTTTTTTTTTTATTTAAACAATAATTCAATTCTAAAAGAAAAAAATTTCAAAAAAATGTTTTTAGAATGGGTTCCATTCATGTAACGACTATTGACGTGAAATTTTGACAAAACTTAAAAAATAATGTTGCTGTTCCAGTTTTTGTCTCAAACGGTAATTGTCAAAATAAATTTGTTTTCATAGTTATCGATCTTGAAACTTCATAAAATTTTAATGTAAGGTATTAAACTCCTTATAATATGATATAGTCAACAATTAGCTTCCGTCGACATCAGATGAGGTATTAAAATATTTTTCAAAACTTAGCAGCGACTCGTTTGAAAGGTAACCGGTGCAGTTCACTTAAAATGACATATAAAATTCCACCGACGTCAAAAACACATAATTTAAAATTCATTCAGTATCTAATCCATGATACTATCAAACCCAATTGGTTTCATCCAAAAATTTCAAGTAACGAGTGAGTTATGAATTTTTGAAAATAAGGGTAGAAGCTGAAAAACAAAGACAGCACTCAGCACAGTTTACTTTATGTGACATATAACCTTTTACCAATATTGGATTGATATGATTCCAATTTTATTCAGTATCTAACTTATTAGGCTATCCAATCCAATTGGTTTCGTATAAAAATACCAAGTAACGAAAGAGTTATGATTTTTTTAAAGATGAGGCAAAAACTGAAATTTCTGAAGAGACATCAAAATTTTAAGTCGCTAACTTTTTTTTATATGGTGATTTGTAAATTTATTCCTATGATGCATATCTACTTTCAAACATAATTTATTCATAACGAGCATTCGTAAAATAGATCCACACAATATTCATATGAATCGAATTTAAAGAAAGTGTAAACATCTCAAAATCAATTAAAGATGTGAATCACCGGCTTCTCTATGTCATGTTGCATCATCCTTTACCATCATCTATGCCCTAAGGAAAATCCATTCAACCTATAGGAAGGGAATTAACCCATGAGTTTGAAACTCAATAGATATCATCGGTGCAATTTGTTATCAAATTAGAAATTCCGAACTATAGATTCATACCGTCGCATGTAGATGAATTTCCGGCAAAATCCAATTACTATAGCATTATCATAACACGTAGAGCCGGAGAATGATCATTCAAACTGTTGTAGTGCCAAAGCGCCGTACCCGAAGGTACCATTTTATTTAAACATTTATAAAAAAATCAGATTTGAAAACGAATAAACACTTGCACCTCTACCTATCTTGAATTTTCTTGGATAAAAGAACAAAATGATTAGAAAGTCTTCCTTCTTCTCACCCTTGTTATTCCTTAAGCTTAACTTGATTTGAAATATATATATATTTTTTTTGAGAGAAAATGAGATGAAATTCGGATTTGAAGAGGAGTGTAATGAAAAAGTGACCTTCCACTTCTATAATTAAATTTATTAAATTTAGCCTTTACCTAAGAATTTGAAGGGTCTCTAAGCCATAAAAATAATTCATATGAAAGTTTTATAAAAAAACATCTACATGGTGATTCGAACCTGGGTTGTCTATATGAAATACCATATAGATGACCATTGGGGCAACTCAGTTATTCATTAAATCTTTGTAATCAATTTTACTTAAACTTAATTTCTTAAATTGTTGAGCTTTTAACTAACTTATGACTTAGACTTTCGTAATCTTACATGGGTAGAGCTTCCATATGTCGTTTCTAAAATGGGTTAGGCTCGTGATTCTAGAATCAAATCAAAATAATAACATAATTCCATTTTATTTTTTTCTCGGCTACTACAAGTTGTATACATACCTTCTATTAGAAGGAATTTCATATCTATGTCTGTTTTGGATAGAACTGGTACAGTTTTCTTTTTGGAACTTGAAAAGTTATATTGTACGTGACTCTGTTTTGATTGGAAATGGAATTTTATGTGGTAATCTTTATAAACTTGATTTAGTGGACGTGTATCTTTTTACTTCTTCTTCTCTTAATATTATTGGTACCATAAAAAGGTCAAGATTGGATGAAAAATCTTTCATTCTATGGCACAAGCAATTAGATCATATTTCTAGGCAACGAATGGAAAGATTGATAAAGGATGAGATTCTACAGGACCTTGACTTCTCAGACTTTGACACTTGTGTTGACTGCATAAAAGGAAAATTGACTGCCAAGGTCAGAAACAACAAAGTTAACATGTACATAGAACTACTTGGGTTAATCTATACCGACATTTTTGGGCCTTTCACTCCTCCAGCTGTGGGCGATTACAAATACTTCATCACTTTTATTGACGATTTTTCCAATTATGGTTTTGTTGAGCTCATCCGTGAGAAGTCTAATTTTTTGGAGACCTTTAAAGCTTTCAAAGCAAAGGTAGAGCTTCAACAAGGAAAAAAGATCAAAGTAGTTCGTTCTAATAGAGGTGGTGAGTATTATGGGAGATATGATGAAACGGGACGGAACCCAGACCTTTTGCAAGGTACCTACAGGAATGTGGCATTAATGTTCAAGATATAATGCCTGGTACACCTCGAAAAAATGGAGTTGTGAAAAGAAGAAATCGCACACTTCTTGACATGGTGCAATGTATGTTGGCAAAACTCTTCCCTGCCAGAGTTCCTATGGGGTGATGCTTTGAGACCTGCAGCTTATATTTTGAATCAGGTGCCTAGTAAGTCTACTCTTAAGACTCTTTATGAGTTGTGGTCATAGAAGAAGCCCACTTTGCATCGTTTTCATGTTTGGGGTTGTAAAACAGAAGTAAGATCCTACAATCCGCAATCCAAGAAACTTGACCTTAAGACCGTCAACGACTACTTTATTGGTTATTGTGTGGGGTCGAGGGGATCTAGGATCTACTGTCCATTGCATACTACTAGAGTTATTGAATCAGTTCGAGCAATCTATTTTGAGGATGACACTAGTACAAGCCAAGGGCTTAGATAAATTGTGTTTAGACAATACCCAGTTATTGTCCCTGTGCCTGTCACTTCCGCTCCAACAATTGGCCTTATGGTTAATCAGCATCCAGTAGCCATTCAGAATGAACCTATAGAATAAGTAGCACAAGAAGCTCCAGATGTAGCCATAGAATATGCACGTCTAAGAAGACCAGAAAGAGTTCGTAAGCCTGCAATCTTCGATGACTACATTATCTACTTGCAAGAGCATGAGTATGATATTGGTGACACCTCATATCCAACTACCTACAAAGAAGCCATCTCTAGTCCTCAATCCAATCTTTGGATGAATGCTATGAATGATGAGATGAACTTTATGTCACAAAGTAAAGTGTGGAGCTTGGTAGAATTACCAAAAGGTTATAGACCTATTGGCTACAAATGGGTATTCAAAATCAAACGTGATGCCAAAGGTCAGGTGGAAAGATATAAAGCAAGGCTAGTAGCTAAGGGCTATAGCCAACAAAAAGGTATTGATTACAAGGAAACCTTCTCACCTGTTTCAACTAAAGATTATTTACATTATGGCAATTACAGCACATTTTGACTTGGAACTTCATCAAATGGATGTAAAAATGACTTTTTTGAATGGAAATTTAAGTGAAGATGTCTACATGACTCAACCTATTGGTTTTTAGGTAATTGGAAAAGAAAACATTGTTTGTAAGCTCTAAAAGTCAATTTATGGGTTAAAATAAGTTTCAAGGCAGTGGTATCTCAAGTTCGATAAAATTGTCACTGCTAACAGTTTCAAAGAAAACATTGTTGATCAATGTATATACATGAAGGTCAGTGGGAGCAAGTACATATTTCTAGTCTTGTATGTTAACGATATCTTACTTGACGCTAATGACACTGACTTATTGTTTGAGACAAAACAACTATTGTTTGGCCATTTTGACATGAAAGATCTTGGTGTAGCATCATATGTCTTGGGTATACAGTTGCTTCGTGATAGGGCCAATGGTGTTCTCAGATTGTCTCAACATACTTACATTGATCGTATCTTGAAGAGGTTCAATATGCAGTCTTGTTCTTTTGCGAAGACTCCAATTGTAAAGGGTGATAAGTTCTCGAAGGCACAATGTCCTCAAAATGATGTTGAGAGAGATCAGATGAAAACAGTCCCTTATGCTTTTGTGGTTGGCAGCCTTGGTAGATACTTGAACGATCCTGGTCAAAGACACTGGAAAGCGGCTAAGAAAGTTTTGAGGTACCTTCAAGGTACCAAGGATCTCATGTTGATATATCGGCATACCGACACTCTTGAAGTAGTTGGTTTTAGTTATTCTAATTATGCAAGCTATGTAGATTATATGAAATCCACTTCTGGGTATATCTTTATGTTGGAAGGAGGAGTTATTGCGTGGAAAAGTGTTAAACAGACACTTACAGCTTCTTCGACCATGGAGGCAGAGTATTGGCGTGTTATGAGGCTACTTGTCAACCAATGTGGCTACAGAACTTCATTTCAGCATTAGGAATTATAGACGTTATTTCGAGACCGCTGAAATTATATTGTAACAATTCCACAGCCGTATCTTTCTCTCGAAACACTAGGAGCACTTCTCGCTCCAAATATATTGATATCAAGTTCTACTTTGTCAAAGAGAAAGTTGCAGAGCCCCTCATTACTATTGAGCACATGCCTACGAGCAGCATGTTGGCGGATCCACTAACTAAAGGCTTACCTATTTGTGTGTTTCAAGAATACGTCTCCTGCATGGGATTGTTAGGAGCCTAATTTCTTTGTTTCAGTGGGAGTTTGCTATTCTTTGTATGTTTTGCGATGATTGTTTTAATTTTGGTGTAATTCATGCATATTATGGATGTATGTCACTATTTTATGGTACCATGTATCTTTGTGATTTGATAAGTGACAAAATGATGATATTAATGTTATTATCATGCTTCTGGATTAGTAGCACCTGATTATATATATCCTATGCATCCTACTAATGTGTTGTTTATGTGTGATTAGTCTTGGCTATGTATGTTGCTATGAAAGCATTTGTGTTAAGATTATGTAGTCCAAGTGGGAGAATGTTGGATTAATTTTGTGGACTAACATAATATAATTACAATTATCATTTTTGGGCCATTTTATGGGATGGACAACATTACACCACTTGCCATGCTTTAGGCCCTTGAGTTCATTCTTTTTTCTTGCCCGAACCTACCCATTGGGCTTGCGGGCCACCAAAAGGATTTTTAACATATATATATATATATCTCTTTGGTGTGTGAACAATGTGAATAAGATTGAAGAATTGGATTCAAAAGAACTCTAGCCTCCCGTTTTCCATCAAATTTGCAGATTCTTTGTTGATCTTTCATGGCTTCTAATCAAATTTCACCAACCATTGGAGGTACGTTTTCTTTTATTATTGTTCATCACATGCTATGATTATGAGAAGAAATTATCAAATTTGTTGAATTTTTTAGCAATCATATCATATTGAGTAATTATACCAACCCAATACCTCAAGGATTTAAATAGGTGAGTTGTCAGAAGGTGACCTATTAGAACAACTTTAATCTACTTTGAACAGTCACCTTGCACTTGAAAAAAATTGAAAGATAGACTATGAATAAGATAATAGATAAGTGGAAGCAATGGTTTTATAATTTGAACTGACATCGACTTTTTCTTATTAGTTCTTACTAACCAAACCAAATGTTTTGCCATTTCTCCACATCCCTTATTTTTTGCCATTTCTCCATGCATCGATCATTTAAAGATTGAAAGACTTACGTTATATTTGTTCAGAACCATTATTTTCTACTTCATCAATGGCTTATGACACAGGGGTGGACCTAAACTTTTAGAACTGCGGGGTCAAGAAAACGAGATAATATTAATGAAAATAAGTCAATACATATTTTTATTATTACATCATTATCAATATTATTAAATAATTTTCGCTAATTGTATAGTTTTGTTTAACAATCCAGTGACGAATGTTGAGCCGACAATGAGTAAATCAAATTGAATGTGAAAAGTAAATGAATTGAAATAAAATCCGAGTTTCATCCAAGAAGTAAATGAAATTCAAATTTAAAGCAAATGTAGTTTGAAAGTAATTCAATTTACATTTAATTCGTAACGATCCTAAAATTTTTGACATCATATTCCATATAAAATTTTCTAATAAAAAGATATAAATTATATTAAAAAATTTATCGTGCAAAAATAATAAACGCTAATGAAATAATTAAAATTTTTTTAAAGAAAAGACGAATTAGACGTTTTTTTGAGACGTGTGTTTGATGCATATTTAACTATTTTCGATGTCCATTTGGAGCATTCAATATGTAGTTTTTGAAATGAGCTTCTACATGACATAGACGCCTTGGGAATTCGAATAGCATACGATCGTCGGCAAATTTTGAAAGTTAGCATATTATTTCGAAATTCTAGAAATACTAGTTTCAAACAGCCTACTTTGACGAGTTGTAACTTTTGTTATGGTTGACCATTTCGAACGCCTTTACTGGGTGAAAAACTAGGCCATGCGCACTTCAAAATAGTATTAAGAATGAAATATTTTCAATTTAATTTGACATCCTGTAATGAGTGCATCAAAATAGGCCGTAAAGGGATCACAAAAAATATTTTTTGTGAAAAAAAAAAAAAGAAAAAAACAAATCAATTTAATTTGACATCCTGTAATGAGTGCATCAAAATAGGCCGTAAAGGGATCACAAAAAATATTTTTTGTGAAAAAAAAAAAAAGAAAAAAACAAAGGCAAAAAATTTGTGGGGTCATTTGACCCCACATGACCCCATGTAGGTCCTCCCATCGCTTATGATGATCACTGTTGGTTTTATAATCGAATTCACAAAGAATTTTAACAACCATTTGTAGAAAAGTAAATGAACACGAAGAATTTTTGCCGCATAAACCCGGATATTCAGCTTCAAGCCTATTCACCCGTTAAGCATCTATAAGTAAATGATGCTCAATTCCACTAAGAAATCACCAAGAACAAGTACAACTTCCTCTCGCCTCTCTTTCAAACACAAAGACAACGTAATCTTTACAATTTCCTCGCTGTTTGTTTACCAAAAATAATCAAAACCAACACTCAAGAGATTTACAGATAAAGACATCAAGATTACACAAAGAGAGGCAAAACAAGAAAATTCCAAGAATACACACACGAAAACTCAATCGTTATGAAGGAGAGAAAGGCTTTATATATTCCATGTAACCACAGATTCAATGGCTACAATTCTAGCAGATAAAAGGGTCGAGATCAAAAGTATCTCTAGAGGCCAAAATCGTGTTAGTAAAGCACAATTTGGAAACGGATGATCAAAAGAACAAACATAATCATCACTTGGCCCAAGTAAAAACAACCCAACACTAGAAAATGAGAAGCCTATGAATAGTGAAGCATCAGGCCCAAATCCAACAACCACTCACCTCTTTCCCTCTTACTGTTTATCGCTTTATCTTCAATAATTAGCAGTAGAATTAAATGGAGGCACGCCACCTCATGGGACAACCTCGCCTTAGGTTCCTAACCTGAACTTCCTTAGCCCCATATCCAAACCTTATCAAAATCTTAAGCTGCCAAATTTGCCAAAACCACATTTCAAAAGTTCCTAAGTTGCATTAGCTACGAAAGGTCCAAGAACTGTCTGTTGAAAATAATGTCAATGGAGAAGAAAATTATAAAAGTATATCAATGAAGGCTTGAACACGAAATTAATATCGCTGTCCTCAAACGTTATTTGCCTCATTTCCAATGCTTTTTAAGGATTTTCGGCAAATAGTTTATAGGATTAAACAAGCCTTGACAAGAAGAACACCAAAAAGCAAAGGTGTTTCTTCACAATGAACAAGTGAAAATGGAAGAATTATGTGATAAATTTTCTCAATATTGGAACTATATTTGGGGATAAATTTTAATGGAACTCAATATATCTTTCTTGCACTTGGTTCACCTATTTATAGGCATTGGCAAGTTTTTCACGAAATGGTACAAAACAAGGATGAAAAGCCACCAATTTCCAATAAAAAAGGGTAAAAAAAACTAACCTAACGGTTAGTTTTGATAACCATGCTACCGCATGGCTATAATAGCATCGCCGCCCTCCCACTCTTAGGATGTGGTCGCATGGTTAAGCCTCCTTTTTCTTTTTCTTTTTTTTCTTTGATTTTGAACAATAAGTTTCCAACAATCCCCCACTTGTTCAAAATCTATTTTAATCACATAATCAAATACCAACACTTATACATAAGAATTATCAGAATTCCAGGTGGCTAGTGTGCCTTGAACCAATTATTCTTTGTGACAATACCGATGAAATAACACACACAAGTGTTATGCTTTTCACTAGTTCTTCTAACTGGCTTAGTGCTAATATGGCATTGCACTAATCCTATTTCATTGAACTTTTAAAGAGAGAAAACTCCAACTCTCTAATGAGGCAGCACCACCTCGAAGTTCACATAGGTGAAGTTCTTCCAGTATCTTTGTTATTTTTACAGATACTTATACTCCGTACTAAACTTCATTAAGAGTTTATTTTACCTCATGCCTTCAACAGTAACAACCAACACTATTTTCCAAAGATAGTATTAGATATATATTAATAGTGTTGAATCCATCCACTTATCGAATAACTTGTTGTTACCTCTCGAACCTATATATATACTAGTTTAGTATATTTTGGTGAGATTGCAGTTATTGGTGGATCTATTTGAAGAGTTTTAATCCCATTTTACTTGATGTTGATCTTACTAACTCTTTTGTGAGAGGTTTCGTAAATGGATCAGCTAAGTTCTCACTAGACTTAACAAATGTAAGAGAAATTACTCCACGTTTGATTAATTTCCTTACATACTCGTGTCTTAGACTCATATATCTAGACTTTTCATTATATACTTCGTTATATGCTCGAGCTAGAGTAGCTTGACTATCACAAAAGATAGGTATAGAAAAAATATCTTTTATATCTAAAGGTATTTCATATAATAAATCTCTTAGCCACTCAGCTTCTTTCCCGATTTCGGCCAATGCTACAAACTCCGATTTCATAGTTGAATGAGTAATACAAGTTTGTTTCTTAGACTTACAAGAAACTACACATCCTCCAAGAGTGAATATCCAATCTGAAGTAGATTTATTCTCTCCTACACTCGATATCCAACTTGCGTCAGTATATCCTTCCAAGATTTTCGAAAATTTTGTATGTTGTAGCCCAAGATTTTTGGTTTTTTTTAGGTAACCAAGAACCCTACCGATGGCCTTCCAATGTTCTGAACTTGGATTGCTAGTAAAACTACGTAGTTTACTTATAGCAAATGCTATATCAAGTCTTGTACATTGTGATGCGTGCATAAGACTTCCAATTGCACTTGCGTATTCTATTTGTGCAATTGCTCTACCTTCATTTTTTATTAATTTAATATTTGGATCTATAGGAGTGTTAGCCTCTTTAATATTCAAATGTTTTGAATTTGTTTATCACACTCTCAACATAGTATGATTGGCTTAATGTAAAACCCACACTATCCTTTTTAACTTTGATACCAAGGATAGTATCAACTTTTTCCAAGATCTTTCATTTTGAAAGTAGAGGATAGAAACAATTTTGTTTCTTTGATCCCGTTTATATTATTGCTAATGATTAGCATATCATCAACACAGACACATACTAACGTGAATATATTTTCATTCACTTTCGTGTAGAGGCATTTATCTACCGAATTGTGATTAAATCCATTTGACATTATTTTCGAGTCAAATTTCTCATGCCACTTTTTGGGAGCTTGATTTAGTCCATATAAGGATTTGATTAGTTTGCACACTTTATGTTCATTTCCTGATAGAACGAACCCTTATGGTTGTTCCATATAGACCTTTTCTTCAAGATCTCCATTTAGGAACACCGTCTTGACGTCCATTTGATGAACACGTAGATCATAAATGGATGCTAACGCAAATAAGATCCTAATCAAGGTTATCCTAGCTACGGGTGCATATGTGTCAAAGTAATCAATTCTTTCTCTTTGACGATACCATTTAGCCACTAATCTATCCTTATAGGTATGAAGAGATCCATCGGAATTGTATTTCTTTCTAAACACCCACTTGCAACCAATAGCCTTAGATCCTGCTGGCAAGTCAACTATTTTTCAAGTGTTATTTGAAATAATAGAATCCATTTCATTTTTTATGGTTTCTTTCCAGAACATGCAATCTCTAGATTGCACCGCTTCCTTATGAGTCTTAGGATTACTTTCCACTTGAAGAACAAAGGAAATTGTTCTTATAACATCCTTCCTATCTCCTTCTACTAAGTAAAAAGAAATAAGTTGAGGATCTATTTCATCTGATCCTAAGTTCTTTTCTTTTCTAGTTCTTTTACTTCTTCGATGTTCAATTTCAACATCTTTTATGGATGTTTCTTCTGATGAGTTTATAAAAATTGAAATATCCTTATTATAATTTTCAGATTTCCTAACCACCATTATATCCTTGAGAAATTCCACATCTCTTGATTCTATTATAACATCTGTTTCTAGATCTAGTAATCTATAGGCTTTGCTATTGAGAGCATATCCCACAAAAGCACATTTGATACCTCTAGAACCTACCTTGGATCTCTTAGGATCCATATTCTTACAATAGGCAAGGCACCCCCGTACTTTAAAATAACTGATATTTGGTTTTCTATTTTTCCAAATTTCATATGGAGAAATTTTATTCTTTTTCATAGGAATCCTATTTGTTATATAGCAAGCGCTAAGTAAGGCTTCACATCATAGATTAAAGGGTAATTCAGAATTTAACAACATTGCATTTATCATTTCCAAAAGAGTTCTATTTTTTCTTTCTACTAATCCATTTTATTCCGGTGTTCTAGGTGCAGAAGCTTGATGTATTATTCCATTTTATTCACAAAACATGTTAAATTCATTAGAAAAATATTCTCCACCTCTATCACTTCTTAAAGTATATAATTTTCTTCCTAATTGATTTTCAACTTCAATCTTATAAGTCTTAAAGGCACTAAAGGCTTCATCCTTATGTTTTAATAAGTACACATAGGTATATCTAGAACAATCATCAATAAAAGTAATTAAATATCTATTACCACATCTAGTTAACATTCCAGTCAAATCACATATGTCGGAATGAACAAGTTCAAGCAATCTTGTTGTTCTTACTACGCTATGAAATGGCTTTTTAATCATTTTCTATTTAACACATGTTTCACATTTTTCAATGTTTTTAATATCGCATTGTATTAATCCACATTTAATCATTCTTTTCATAGTATTAACTCATATATGTGCTAATCTACCATGCCATAAATTAAATGAATCAGTAACATACGCAAAAGATTTAACTTTATTTGAGTTATTCTCAATAGTACATAGTTTGACCATTCCTCCGATGGAATAATCCTTTCCAACAAAGTGCCCATTATGGGTTAATACAAGATTTTAAGATTCAAAAATAGATTTAATTCCAGGTTTTCCCAAGAGTACACCACTTGCTAAGTTTCTATTCATTTTCTGTACATGCAAGACATTTGTCAAAGTGATTTTCTTTCCTAAAGAGAAAATGAATTCCACATTTTCTTTGCAATCACTTTTGATCTTCCTTCATTTCCCATTTGTATCTCTTGATTGTCTTCTATGTCATGATAAGTTTTGAAAAGAGACTTATCCTAACATACATGGATTGTAGCACATGTATTGTACCACCTGCCCGGAACTTTGCCTTGGATTGCATTGATTTCGCTCACCGTAGTGATAATCTCATCAATGGAATTCACTTGTCCTTCCTTCTTTTGTTGTTTTCTATGTCTACAATTCATGGCATAGTGTCTCGATTTTCTACAAATATAGCAAGGTCCTTTGGGCTTTGTTTTTGAACTTTCCTTGATCCTTTCTAAGACTAAGAAATTTTCCTTTCTTTTTAAATTTGTTGGAATTGTCCACATTATCCACGGCATTAGCCTTTGAAGGGCCTTCATAAGAATTTTCAATCTTATCTCTTGCCCTTGATTCTTCCTCAATACGAAGATATTTTTGTATATCTTCCAAAGAAAAGTCTTTGAAATTGTGAAAAATCTTCTTCCTATATCATTTTCAAGAACCAAGAAGTTTAGCAATAATTGCTCCCACTTGAAAAGTTTCGGGAAGTTCAATTTTCACCGCTTTCAATTTGTTTACAATTATTTGTAACTCATGCACTTGAGGCATTAACAGTATATTATCCAAAAATTTGAAATCAAAATACTTAGATATTAAGAACTTTTTGGTACCTTCCTCCTCGACTTTGTATTTGCTTTCTAGCGCATACCAGATTTCTTTTGCCAATGTAGTGTTGGTGTAGAGATCATAGAGGCGATCGGATAACGCATTTAGGATATGGCCACGACATATCAATTCGTCCTCTTCTCGTTTTTTCCTTTCTACGCGAATTTCTTCGGTATCCTTGCCAGTTGCATCGAGAAGGGGCTCCAGTTTTGGATCAAGCACATAGAAGATCTTCAAGGCCGTTAATAGAAATTTAAGTTTGTCTTGTCATCTTGTGAAATTTGCACCATCGAATCTGTCCAAGCGTACCAGGTCTTGATTCATCATTTTGATTGTAGCAACTGTAGATTTCATCTCCATTGCAATAATAGTAACAAATAACGTTTAAGATTGTTGAGAATAATGGCAATTGAGAAGAAAATTATAAAAGTATATCAATGAAGGTTTGAATACGAAATTAATCTCGCTGTCCTTTAAAGGTATTTGCCTCCTTTCCAATGCTTTTTAAGGATTTTCGACAAATAATTTGTAGGAATAAACAAGCCTTGACAAGAAGAACACCAAAAAGCAAAGGTATTTCTTCACAATGAACAAGTGAAAATGGAAGAATTATGTGATAAATTTCTCAATACTGGAACTATATTTGGGGATAAATTTTAATGGAACTCAATATATATTTCTTGCACTTGGATCACCTATTTATAGGCCTTGGCAAGTTTTTCAGGGAATGGTGCAAAACAAGAATGAAAAGCCACCAATTTCAAATAAAAAACGGTCAAAAAACTAATCTAACGGTTAGTTTTAATAACCATGCGAACACATGGGCTATAGCCATGCAGTCGCATGGTTATAGCATCGCCGCCCTCCCATTCTCGGGAGGGCCTCATGCGACGCATGGTTAAGCCCTGTCCAAACAAACAGAATCACGGGTGCCAAAATCCCCTTGATTTAGATATTCTTATGGAAGCATATTGGAACAATAGAGTCAAATCCTTGGAGTTGTTAGCTTTGTTTTCAAGTTCTTTCATGATGATTTATTCATCTAATTGTTCCATTGCTATCATTCTTTGGGATATATTAGAGGGCTTATGCTTTGAGTGTCCTTAATTTTAAATTCAGCATGCTAAATGTCTCACGACGCGCATGATAAGTAGAAGCTAGGCATGGCCAATTATTGTATATTCATTTATTCATTATTTTTATTTTAGGGGTAAGTTTTTTTTTTTTTTTTTTGGTCGCCTCTTTTCTCTCCTTATTAATAAAAAAAGCCAAATAGAATAATCGATCTACCCAAAATAATATTAATAATAATCAGAATTATCTTAGCATAGAAATTACTTGAATATCTAAGATAGAACATGTGACACTCGTCATTCAACATAGTTTGCAATTCTCAACTTCATTTGAACTTCGTGAATTTTGAGAACACCAATAACCAATCCTTTGCACAAGCAAAAACAAGTGACCCTTCCTAGACAAGCAGTTGAACTGTTCAAGCGAATGACAACTTTTGATCCAATCTCCACATAAGTGTCCGGTCAAACCAGTGGCAGATGCAGATATTTAGAGTTAGCAGGGTCACAATCAAACTTATTAAAAAGTTACTAAAAATTATGTATTCTACAAGATCGCATACAGGTGATCACCATCGTCAATTCACAAATCTTATATATATAATAAATAGCAGTTCTCAAAGAATTCCAAATAATCTCACATTTATGATGAATAAAAATTTCTAAAGAATTCTCAAATTAAATATCACAAATAACAAAATAATCTTAACTCTCACTCTTTCAATTTTTCGGTCATCGCAGTAATTCTATTATAATAAAAAAGTCCAACTGCCATTACTACCTGACGATGCCAATATTGATATACCCCGAGGAGTTCATCCCGAGGACTCCGTATATACCCCATCTCATCTCTCTGCTATGGTCCTCGGGGTCTCCCTAAGGCCTCGAGGTTTTCTTGTCCTTGAGATACCTCGAGGACATATTTACATCCTCTCAAATCTTCGAGAATAGTCCTCAAGACATATACCACCAACATACCTCCTAAGACCTGGGTATCTAACAAACAAACCTAAACACCCAAGGATTCTACACCAACCCTTATACCGCTTGTCAAACAATTCCATTACAAGTAGGACACTCTTTATAAATAGAAATTCCCTTGGAGAAAAACATCCAACCAACACAATCCTACTAGGAGTACACTACCTACCCCTATAAAAGCAGAACCTTGGGCCATTATTCAGGTACGTTTTTTATTGTTCTTCAGCACATAGCCTCACGCATATATTTCCCTTTCTGACTTAAGCATCGGAGGGGCGATGAGAATATACCTCGTTGCCTTTGTTTCAGGTACCGAAAAGCTTCGTTCGTGCTCGATCTCAGTCCTCAATCTCGAGAAATCAGCAGGTACGATTTTTGGTAGCATCATTGGCGCCATCTGTGGGAAACGCTACCAAAAGCCATGGTAAACACACGTTCAGGTCTTCCACCAGCAAGCTCATCCGCTCCAAACTAACCCCCTCCTGAGGATATCCCTGTTCTTCAAGAGGAATCATCAGAAGTGCCAAAGCCCCAACCGGCAGTCGTCACTACTGGAGCCTTTGAAGAGCTCAGACAACAGGTCGCCATACTAACTCAGCTGCTAAGCCAAAGAAAATCGCATCCGTCGCACACACCAGCACCCCAGGGGGGTTTATGACTGATGCTCGAGCTCGAGCTCAGACACAAGTCCCTGACAATGGCGGAGCAGGGGCCTCGGGTATACCACATGTGACCTTGACCTCGAGATCAGTGACCATGGAGCCCGGGGAACTCGCTAGGATTATTCAAGAAGGAATTACGACAGGCCTACTTCAGGGCAACAAAGGGACGACAAGATTCAGTCCCAACACTCCCTTTACTCCCGAGATATTAATATTTCCCTTGCCAGACAGATTTAAGTATCCTAGGATCAAAGAATATGATGGGACCACCGATCCAATCAATCATTTGAATGTATACACGGACGTCATGAATCTACAGGTTGCACCAGATCAGGTGATGTGCAAAGCCTTCCCGCAAACTTTGACGAATGCTGCTAGGGATTGGTTCTCAACCTTAGAGCCCAACTCCATAGCCTCATTCTTGGATTTGGCGGACAAGTTCTCTACTTTCTTCGCGAGCAGTAAACGCATCAGGAAGACAGCGACTTTCCTCATGCAACTTAGACAAGGACAAAATGAGACCCTACGTGACTTCATGACCAGGTTCAACAAGGAAAGACTTCAGATCCCCGACCTACACATAACTGCAGCAGTTTCTGCCCTCACATATGCCATAAAGTGCGAGGCTTTCAAGATGTCTTTATCCAAAACTCCGCCAAAGACAGTCACCGAGCTTCTTACCGGAGCCGAGAAGTACATAAATATGGAGGAAACACTGAACCCGAGAAAGGTTGGACCATGCCATGACAGGGTCGGGCATAAAAGATAGCACGACCCGAATCCCCATGAAGAACATCGAAAAAAACAGAGATAGAAGGTTCCCTCGACGCCATTCACGCGTTTAAATACGTCAAAGACCAATATATTGATGGAGATCAAGGATACGAAAGAACTCAAATGGCCTGTCAGAATGAGGTCACCACCCGAATCCAGGGACATGAATAAGTACTGTGAGTTCCATCGGGATCATGGGCATACCACGGAGAACTGTAAGGCCCTGCAATGGGAGATTGAAGCCCTTATTAAAAGAGGATTCCTGAGTTCCTACGTCAGTAATGACAAACGCCCGAGGAATGATCGTAGCAGGGAAAAAGCCCCTGAGACAAAAAGGGATGGTCAACCTATTGCTGGAACCATCAATATCATCATTGGAGGCATTGCCTCGGGAGGAGACTCCAACAGTGGAAGAAAACAATATACCTGACAATATGCTTTGGCCTCTGGGATGCCTCATGGAAAACTGGAGGATATTACTTTTGGGACCGGGGACTTAGAAGGTGTATCACTTCCACATGATGACGCCTTGGTAATCTCAGCGATTGTGGCCAAATTTGAAGTGAAGAGAATCTTGGTTGACAACGGGAGTGCGGCCAATATACTTTCGCAAGAAGCTTTTGCAAAAATGGGAATCTCATCTCAGCATCTCAAAGCGGTTAAAACTCCTCTCCAGGGGTTTGGGGGAGGAGTCATCACTCCAAAGGGTGTCGTGGAGCTTCCTCTAACTTTGGGTTCTAGCCAGAAACAGGTTACGGAGATGACATCTTTTCAAGTGGTACGTGTCTCAATGGCCTATAACGCTATTCTGGGAAGACCACTCCTGAACAAGATTAAAGCCATTGTGTCCACCTTCCACCTAGCCATGAAGTTTCCAACATGTAATGGCGTTGGGGTCGTCCGTGGAGACCAGATAGCTGCCAGACAATGCTATGTTGCCAGCATTCAGAAAATAAATAACGACGTCTTACAAATCTCGAGGATTGAGCCCGAGGCTGGGCAACAAGTCAGACTTGCTCCTGTTGAAGAATTGATGGAAATTGAGCTCGAGCATGATAAGAAGGTGACAATTGGTCGGGATCTTGACGTCACCCTGAAGACAGAACTTGTTGGTTG
The DNA here is from genome assembly GCF_002742605.1 of Olea europaea var. sylvestris. Lineage (NCBI taxonomy): Eukaryota > Viridiplantae > Streptophyta > Magnoliopsida > Lamiales > Oleaceae > Olea > Olea europaea. The sequence goes on along the minus strand of NW_019233214.1, from coordinate 31,363 downwards.
CTTATCTCACAACATTGACGTTTTTGCCTGGAAGGTTGAGGATATGTCAGGGATAGACCCTAAAATTACAGTCCACAGGCTTAACATTAGCCCAGGGGCCAGGCCAGTAAAGCAGAGGAAAAGACAGTTTGCCTCGGAACGTCGGGAGGTCATTCGCGAAGAAATTAACAAACTCATCAGTGCTCAGTTCATTCGGGAGGTCCAATATCCCGATTGGCTGGCCAATGTTGTTTTAGTAAAGAAGGCCAATGGTAAGTGGAGGGTCTGCATTGACTTCACAGATCTTAACAAAGCATGTCCAAAGGATAGTTATCCCCTACCGCGGATTGACAACTTAGTGGATAGCACATCTGGACATAAGCTATACAACTTCTTAGATGCATTTTCTGGTTATCATCAAATCCTCATGGCCGAGGAAGATCAAGAAAAGACATCATTCATGGCCAATTCCGCCATATACTATTATAAGGTCATGCCTTTCGGTTTGAAGAATGAAGGGGCAACATACCAAAAGCTCATCAACAAAGTCTTTGCTAGCTTGATTGGAAGGAATGTGGAGGCATACGTTGATGATATGGTGGTCAAGAGCAAACAGGTGGACCAACATATTTCAGATCTTGAAGAAGTGTTCAACACCTTGCGAAAGTACGG
>NW_019233214.1:29766-30617 GCF_002742605.1 Olea europaea var. sylvestris | reverse complement strand
CCTATCTACTATGTAAGCAAGGTCCTACTAGATGTGGAAACAAGGTATACTTTGGCGGAACAACTTGCCCTTGCCTTGGTTATAGCAGCACGGAAACTCCAGCAGTATTTTCAGTCTCACCCTATTGTGGTGCTCACTAATCAACTACTTAGGCATATACTTCAGAAGCCGGACGTATCGGGAAGACTAATGAAATGGGCAATCGAGCTTGGAGAATTTGACATAGAATTCAAATCACGCCCATCTATCAAAGCCCAAGCTCTAGCCGACTTCATTGCAGAACTAACCCCTAGGCCTCGAGGGCCAGGTGACAGCTCGAGCATGAGCATTAATTTGGACACTTGGAAAATATTTGTGGATGGAGCATCGAACTCCTCGGGCTCGGGCGCAGGGGTCATCATCATCAGCCCTGACAAACAAACAGAGATCCAATGCGCTCTCAGGTTCGAGTTTGAAGCAACCAACAACAAGGCCGAGTATGAGGCCGTCGTTATTGCTCTTGAGCTAGCCCTTTGCCTTGAGCTCGAGTTCGTAAAGATATTCAGTGACTCACAGCTGGCGGTCGGACAGATTGAAGGATCATTTGAAAGGAAAGACGAAAAAATGAGTTTGTACTATATGAGGGTTCAGGATCTTCAACGAAAATTCAAGAGTTGTGAAATTGCAAAAATTGCTCGAAAGGACAACGGAAAAGCCGATGCATTATCCAGGCTTGTATTCATGGGGGTAGACGGCCTTGACAGAACAGTTCACATTAAAATCATCACAGAACCCAGCATCAGTCAAATCCTTGACATCATGGACATTGACAACGAACCATCCTGGATGGACCCAATCATAGAATTCATCAC
>NW_019233214.1:23689-25168 GCF_002742605.1 Olea europaea var. sylvestris | reverse complement strand
TCTTTCAATTTTCCATACAATGCCAAACACTGCCAATATGCCCTCTTGCTCCCATTCTCTTCTTCACTTTCTTGTTGCCATTGATTCTTGCACTCTAGAAACAGTTCATCCACAAGACATATAGTCTTCTCCTTCAACATTTCCTCGACTACTTGTGCTTCAGCCTTCATTACGACGTAATCATCGTTCTTCACATTTTTCCTCAACCAAGTCGATATGCCAATTTCTTGAGGTGATGATGATTCGTCGTCAGTACTGGCCTTAAGCTCCATGTTGAAAATCTCGAACTGTTGATCCCTTATTGGATAGTTTTTGTAAAACCAGTCCAATGCACTGGAGTCATCCGCGATGAAAATTCTCCGTGGATAATTATCCAAAGAATCCTTCAACAAATCAGGAAGGAACTTAATTTTCCTTGATCTAAAGCTTGATTGAGCCAATGCTTGTCTTGGAGGCTCGAGATTAACATCTTCTAGGCCTTTCAATGCATCTTTCTTGGCCTCGACCGTAGTTCCACAGGAAATCTGCTTCGCTGGGGAATTTTCCGAGCCAGTTGGTTTCCCGGATTTCCTCATTGCCACTACGGTGTTCTCGTATCTTCGAAGGTACACGATTTTGTGATTTGTTTGAAGGTGTAGGTCATTCGAGGGATCATTGCCCAATGGTGCAATCGCAATGCCATTGTTCTTGAGAATGCCATCGATTTGGTTGATTCCGCTGAAGCTCAATTTAAAAACAAAATCAAACATCTCGTTTTTAGTGATCTTCTTTCGGCGGAGATCAGATTCAGTGATCAAATAAATGCCCATTTCTTTCAAGAAATCCAAATCATCTTCAATATCACCAGCCCCGGCGCCAACAATGAGGCCCTTGTGGCCCATCTTGATTAGGCCTTCATCGACCAAATCACGGAATAGGATAGGCAGAATTTTGAAGCCATTGACATCTGAACCGGTGTCAGATCCGTTCAAAGCACCAGAAGAAGCTCTCATAATCGAGCCAAGTGAAGGTAATGTGAGAAGAACCATAGCCAAGAAAAACGATCTTGACATAATCCTCAGAACCCGAGCGTCAGGCAACTTGATGATCAAAAGTGTGTCGGAATTTAATCCCATTCCCACAGCATTAAGCTCATTCATCCCTAATTCGTTCTTGGCTCGGTGCACATGAGCCAAATCGCCCATCCCTGTCAGAAGAATGCTGAAGATAAAGGGAGCAGCAAAAGATTTTATAGATCCAAAAAATACAGATTGTTTGTAATTGTCACAGAAAAAACTGATTATGGGAGAAAAAAGCAATTTTGAAAGAGAGAGAAAAAAACAAGCTAAAAGGTCGCGCAGTACGGGAAAATTTTAGCGAGTACAGAATCTTGCTGCGGTGTGATTTCCACCCACGAGAGCCACACGAAAGCTTCGAATTCTAGACCAGAGGAGCACCAATTGCCTGATTCTTGCAATTTCCATGACTTTCTCTTTCTCC
>NW_019233214.1:17211-23294 GCF_002742605.1 Olea europaea var. sylvestris | reverse complement strand
GATGGCTGAGAAAAAGATGAAATACAGAAAGAGAGTTAGAAAGAGAAGTGCAAATGCAATGGAATTATGAATCAAATGGGGGTGGTGGTGAAGGGAGCATGTAGGGTGGGCTTTAATTAAGGAGCGTACTATTTTTGCATGCGTGTGGGGACCGTGGAAAATCAAAGGTCCATCAATGTCGTACGTTGGGTTTCTGTAAATCTAGAATTAAGGTAGAAACACAGGTCATTCTAACCTTAATTGTACAGTTCGGAATCATTGGTAAAAGAACAAGTCGCCAACTCTCTACGTGTCCCGAGTATGTCTTGCAAAGTTTAGAAATAAAGATAATATGTGACATGTCCGTTTACGTTAAGATAATGTTAGGATATTTCCAACAATATTGGCCCCGTTTGAGCCACTTTAATCTAAGAATGGAAATGAAAAATATAGTCATTACGAGCCTTACACAAGAAATAGAAAGTCAAATATGATGATTTGATGTGATAGATAACGATCATATTTCTTATTTTAATGAGCAAATAATGAAAAACAAAGGGTGCATTATTAATCTTCTATTGTTTAGTTTGAGTAATACTATTCAGAATCACTAGTGTCAAATACCAGATTAAGTGGTAACTACATAATATTAAATAATAAATTCACTTAAATATAATATCACATCATTCATTTAGTTGAATATATTATATGCGGTCACCTAGACTAGTGATTTAACATCACTGGTGTCAAATAACATTATTTTTATGATGGCCACAGAGGGTGTATGATACTCAAAATTGGAACAATCCCGCTACATGTACAGTGTTATTGAAATGCTGAGGTGAAAATGTTTTTTAAAAAAATCAAAAATCCCCAAAAAAGGGTATTGTTTTCAAAACCCCAAACAAGACTCAACCTTTTGCCCCATAAAAAATCCCAAATTCGAACCTCAAATGCTCTCCACTAAATCGTTTTCTATTTTCAGGCAACATTGGAACCACCACCCAAATCCTAGCCACCTCCGACCATCGCCTAACCACTTACTCCTTCCTCTCTCCCTACTGGTGAGAGACCACCAAATCCTCTTCAATTTTCACATGGGCATCGGAGCCATCACCCAACTCCTGGCCACCTCTAGTCGTTGTCTAACCACTACCTCACTCTTTTCCTCCCTTCTTATTGTTGAGAGACCATCAGCTAACGTCTTGTATCGAGTAAGAAAATTGAAGACACTAAAGGATTTGGATTTTGGCGGTAAATTTGTATCTGAATACCCGGAATAGGATGGACCGGGTTAGGCTAATCAGGACCCCTTTTTGTCATATCCCGCCACCAAGTCTTTGAATTCTGTATTATTGTCATCCAACAATGTACAAGGAGCACATATAATAAGCATTAATGATATATGATACAACAATTTGAGTAAAAATTTATTTATTTCCAAATAACTATTGATTTCCTCCCAAGTCAGTAACTTATTTATTTTTAGTTTTTAATTAATTAAAAACCTATTTACTTTTAAAAGCTTTTTGAACTTAGCCAAACATGTAGGAAAGTGAAATGTTAGCATTGCTAGTGAACCATTTAAAAATTGTGGGTTATCAGTACATATTTGACTTAAGGCATAATATATTTTCTAACCATCAATATATTCAGATTCAATTCAAAAATAATAATAATAAATAAAATTACATGCGATTCTATTTGAAATTATCTACACATTTAACTCATGTTTGACAGTTTTTTTTTTTTTTAATGAGATTATAAGTTGATCGAACTTCATTTTCAATTACACGTTTTATTATATTTATAACTTTTTAATCAAACATTTTATGCAATCCACAACGTTTAATCTCAAAAAAATTTGTCAAACACATATCCTTACTTTTTTTTTTAATCAATATCATATTCTGATCTTCCTCCTCAATCTGAAATTATGGTGACAGTATAGACCGTCATTTCTCTGTGGTCCAATTCTCAGTAAACCTTCAATAGTGGAAGGAATTTATTTCACAGCGGCTGATATAATTGAGAACGTACCAAAATGACTTGTATAATATAGTAAAAAAGTACTATTTTTCATTAAGTCGTCCTTTGCAATGAATGCCGTAATCTGAAAACCAAATATTAGCCTCAAATTTATGATAGCATTCAACCCAGTTTCGCGGCTCGGCCCTTGTTTGAGCTGGATTATTTTTATAAGAATGTATTTTTGAATAGTGTATTAATAAAAATATGTGGTTAAAAAATAAGAAATTTTTTTATATTAACGTGTAATATTATTTTATTAAAAAATATATTATTGTAATAAAATCAAATCATTATTTAAAAATATATATTTTTTAAAAGAATGCGAATCAAATAAGGACTCAATCATAAAGAGACTCAAACGTATAGGATCACGGCAAAATATACCTCTCAAACGAAACCACTATAGAATTGTCTTTAGATCATCTCAAAGAAATTCTTTATTTATTAAAATAACATTTTATTATTGTGTTTGAGTTCCACTTTTAGGGAAATAACGCATTTTGAATATCAAATTGATGGAGAATGTGTGATTAAAAATTAAGAAACAAATCTTTACGTGTAATATTATTTTATTGAAAAAATGTGTAATTGAAATAATGTCAAATCATTGTTTGAGAATGTTTTTTTTTTTTAAATAATGTAGCTCAGACAATGTATAATAAAGAACCTTTTTTTTTAAAAAAAATTAGAGAAAAAATATTTTTATACATTCCAGCAATACTCTCTATTTTGATTTTAATATTTGGTTAAATTCAAGAAACATTTATCAATTTCTTCCATATTTTTATTTACCATATTTTTTTATATGTCAATAACCAATCAATTGAAATGAGACATGTATAAATTTAGATTTTTTTTTTTTGAAATCTATAACTTATTAAATGCAGTCGTAATAAAATAAAAATAAATAGTGAATTTGACTATTCAAATTAGAATAGCTAAGTTCGCTCTCTATTTTAGAAAGTTAGAATAGAGTTTCTTTCAACTTTTTTTTAATCATTGATTATCTAAAATAAATAGCATCTTGTGTTTATAGTCTATTAAAAATGTTCATATCATTAATGAACTTGCCAAAATGTTATTTTAATTGTCATTTTATCTACTTTATTATTGAGTATTAACTCTTAAAACGGCTAGACATGAAGTGACCAATAAAATAAAAATTTTGAAAGTTTAGTTGTAAAATTGTACTACCTGAACAGCCCTCTGAACAACCAGAGGTTATGTGGCACCCCGCGCAGGGGCTTGAACGGGGTGCCACGTAACCCATTGATTGTCTAGGGACTTGTTCAAGCAGCACAATTCTTAGTGGGAACTTGAAAACTTTTAAAGTTCAATGGTAACTCAGAAATGTTTGAAAAAGTTTAGCGGTAACTCGAAAAACTTTAAAAGTTGACAGAATAGGAATATTTGAGAAAGTCCAGTGATAAGGGGATTTTAACCATAGTTAAATATGCATGCTACTTTCTTTTCAATGGGGGTAAAATATCACTGGCCTTTTCGAAGTTAATTCTTTTTTGTTTTTTATATGGTTTTATCATTTTCTACTTTTGTTATCTGTATATGTACTATATGTTTACGCATTTATACGCGCAATATATATTGTGGGAGGTAAATTTCATTCGTGATAATTATATATTTACTTTAATTCAATCAAGTAAATGTACTTTAATGTTGTCCAATCGGATAACTACATTTTAATATAATTTCATTTGGATAACCACAATTTAACTTTCGAGTAGCTACACATTAAGTTCGATATCAAATAAGGTTACTTTGTTCAATTATACAAAAGCCAATGATGTGGCAGTCAACAAATGATAATTGTCATATGTAATCGTTAGTTGCTAACATAAAATAAGTACAACTTGATTGAAATAAATGACGGCGATCATTTATTGATCAGCCATGCTACAGGTCCAAACTCGGGGACTGACCCAAAAACAGGGGGCTGAGCCCCCGATTTCAACTTCATTTTTTTTCAGATCCAAGGGCTAAGGTGTTGCCACCTTGGCACCTTGGATTTGGTCGGTCCACGAGTTGGGACAAGTTGCATTTCCCTTTATTGATTACTATGTTATCAATTTTTCGTCAGTCCAAATTACATGATTAGATGGAGTTACCAGTTTGAAATATTTAAAATATAGTTATCCGATAAAACAAAATTGAAATACAATTATATGATCGAAATACATGTTACCTTTGAACTCTCTAACTAATTCAATTAGCAAATGTATGGTAGTAAAATATTATGTAACCTTCTTGATCTTGCGAATAAATATGTTACTCCCTCATTTTTGCAATTGACAAGCTCATTTTTAAACTTGTTAAATATCATACGCTTTTATATCCTTTGATATACTGTGCATCGATCAAAAAGTTATTCTTGTGTTTTGTTTTACTGTAGTCAACGCTACACCAACACTTATATTGTTAAAGAAAAAGTTGAAATAAAATAAATTTCCAAACAATTGGTGGTGAAAATTGTTTGGAAATTAATTAGAAATTGCCACTACATGGAATCGCCCCTTCCAAGACAAGTCACCCAACCGAAAAAAACCATTTTTATTAATTTTATTTATTTTTGTTTCATTTAAGCCCCAAACTGTAACCCTCAAATCTAATCCAATGGCATATAAACTAACCCACATCCCTTTTCAATTGAAGGGAATTTCGAACTGGGCGCTGTACATAGTCTTCAGTTTAATTGGTGAAATGATGAGTTTTTACTAGCAAATATTGAATTTTTTAGATATTTAGCCAGTTAGCTGATCAAATATTGAGTTTGTTATAGAAATCTCAAATTACTGGACAATCCTCGAATCTATTGGGCTTATCTCGAGTTTTCTATCCCAAAGCCAAGCATGTTGAACAAGTCTTGAGTTTGCTTTACTATTTAACTCCAAATATGCATTTAGAGGGATCCCTTCCTTTCACGGAGGTGGCCACGCGAAACCAAAGGGAAATCCCTCCTAGTGGTGTTGAATAAATTAGGGGATGAGGGATTTAACGACTACTTTCAATTGAAAACTCCATGGTTTTGATCGTTAGGAGGATGGCGTGGGTGTGGGTAGGGAAGATTATTTTATTTCTTTTCCTTTTCTTTTTATTTTATCTATTTTTTTACTAATTTAACTTAAAGGGCAAGATCATTATTTTGTACAAATTTAATAGATTTTGGGATGGAAACCATCCACGGGGCCAAGTCTACTAATTTTTCAAAGATAGGGGACAAAAGCAAAGAAAACAATATTAGGGACAAGATCAATACATTGGACAAAGGTTAGGGATGAAATTGCAATACCATTAATTATGTGACTAAAGTTGAAAAAAAGCCCCTTTTGCCACCCATTCTTTCCAAAATTTAATGGTTTGAATAGTATTTTTTTGAAAAAGGCGTGGTTGAAAAAAAATGAAAAATTTTTAATTTGCGAATAATATTATTTTATGAAATATTGTATGGTTGAAAATAAAAGAGAGAAAAATGAGAAGGAAAATGAGGCTAAAAGGGGTAGAAGTTTCACAAAACAATATGAATAATTTCATTATCGGTCCCAACCTATTGCTATAATATAAAGTTGATCCTCGATCTCTAAAAAGGAGTAAGTTGATTCTAAACATTAAATTATTCTAATTAATATAATTTCTACATTATAGGCTGATAGAAACGTCCTAATTTTGATTGGATTGTTAATATAAACTAATTTAAAGAAGGAAAAATTAAAAATTTTGTTGGAAAAATAAATAGAGAGTAAAAGCAAAATTGAAGGGTCATATGGTCATTAAATTCTTATATAGCTGCAGCATCCCAGAACTGCTGCCCACTTACTACTGACTTCCAAATAACATCTGCCTCCTCTCTATTTGTCACAAACACTCCACAAATTCTATCCACAAATTCGAAGATTCTGATTTTTAGGATAACGATCTGTAAGTTCTGCGAATCTTTTCTATCTGTTCTTCGATTTTAGAGAAATTTTCATTTTTTTGGGGTTTTTTTCTTGCTATTACTTTGATTTTTGTGGGTTCATTTGTTTCCTTCATCTTCTAGAACTATAGTATTCTCATTAAGA
>NW_019233214.1:13879-15388 GCF_002742605.1 Olea europaea var. sylvestris | reverse complement strand
GGATTGCTGGGAGAACAACCATCATAGTTAGAGTAATAGCATGCTTTCAACCTTTGCAGACTTGCCAGGTTTGTTTCAAATAGGTTATAGCTCTGGTTATGGTTGTTTGATATTATGTCTTTGTGGAATCAACTGTTTGTTATCAAATATTGCTATCATGTTTCCATAATTACGACAATCATAATACCACTAAATTTTTTGCTGTTCATCTGCTACCAGGCTGAATATTTCCGTCAATTGCTTAAACCTGTTACTTAGTTTGTTTTCGAGTTTCCATCATCCAATCAAGCTAGCAATATATAGTTTCCGCCTTCTTTTGTTTAGCACTATTGAAAGTGAGCGGTTTGAGGATTAATTTCAGGCATTATCCTGGTACGATATCAATATTTTGATGGAACTTGCTCTCAATTGTCTTGATTCGTATCTAAAGCTTGCGAATGACCATTACAATTATGCATGCCAGGTTTTTTTGACTGAATGGTTAAGGCCAAAGAGTCTTGTCAGCAGTTATCTGCATGGAATTTGCCCAATTTGGATGACGTGGCACTTTTACAGCTGAGGCAAAACAATAGTTTGCCATGGTTTCCAAATTCTTCCACATTTTCTGCAAATGTGGGTTTTCCGGGATGTACAATTTCTAATTTACCCGGTTCAAAAACCGGACAACTAAACAGAGTTGATGGGTTCTTCCAACATCTTTGCCGTCGCTTCGAGAGCTCATCTCCTATCATAAACCCATATCTGAAAGATTCTCAATGTGGATTGTCCTATGGGCTTGGGATGAGTGCAAACCCTGCTGGTGCTTCTTTCACTTCTCAGAAAAAGTTTCTCATTTTCGATCAGTCTGATAATAACACTAGATTGTTCTTTAGCCCATCATTCTCTCCTTCCCAAAATCAAATTGTTGCCTCCAATACTGCTGCTGGAGGTTGTGGCACATGTGATGAAATGGCTGTTCAAATGGACCAAGAACCACAGTCCTTGGTGAAGCCAATTATTCTGGAGAAATGGGATGAAAATGATTCAGCTGGAGGAAGTGAGGTGCATGAAGACACTGAGGAAATCAATGCTTTACTCTACTCAAATAGCAATGATGAGTATGATGATGATGGTGAGAATGATGAAGTAACTAGCACGGGCCATACTCCACTCACTATTGAAGAGGGATATGACAAGGACATACAAATTGGGGAACTAGTTGAGGAAGTTGCCAGTTCTAATGGCTCAGTTAAAAGGCAAAAATTGCTTGATGGTGGGTACAAGAAATCATCATTGTTGGACACAAGAGGTCCAGTGAAAAGGGATAGTCCGCTAAATTACGAGGATGATGTGGAATCAAGCTGTGCTGGTGAGCATAACTCTGATGATATTGATTCCATTAAAAGAGTAAAGAAGGTTAAGATTCGCGAGTCATTGAAAATCCTTCAGAGTATTATTCCTGGGTTAAAGAATAAGGATCCACTGTTGATAATTGATAAAGCTATAAGTTACTTGAACTACTTGAAGCTG
>NW_019233214.1:0-4632 GCF_002742605.1 Olea europaea var. sylvestris | reverse complement strand
AGTGTCTATAAGTAGGTTCTATGAATTATTGCAAAACATTACGATTTGATTTCAAGGTTAAAGTGTTCGGCAAACGTATCAAGTAACAGGGGCGAATCTAGCATCCACGTTCAGCTAGGGCGGAGATTGACTTTGACTATTGACCATTGAAGGCTCGACTTGAAAACATTTTTTACTCAAGTTGAAGCGCACTAATTCATCTTACTATCCAGGTTAAATGGAAAGAATTTTTTATAGTTCTTAGGTGGTGAAGCAATTCATAAATGGTAGAAGAAAGATGGGTTTGTTAGATGCTATAGAAGTGGGTTTCTCGACTTGGTATGCAAAGAATTCCATGGTTATATGCTAGTTAGTTAACACCATGGAATTAGATATTATAGTTTTATTTTTTTCCTTATCAACTATGAAATACTAGTGGGGGAGAATGATGCATGGATGCCCAACTTTGGTGCGATGTATCAAGTTCTTGAGATAAAGCCTGTCATTATATTGGCAGACTCTACTATAATGCTAAAAATTGTTTGTGGCTAGAGATGGATATTTATACTGATTATAAGGGAGATGTCGACTAAGACAGTAAGATTCAAGCAAATACAATAGAAGAATCAGACTTTAAAGTTCTGAGAGGCCTAAACTATCAATACAATCAAATTTGTGGAAGGATATTAGGTCAGGATCTACTACTGATTGCTGTCATTGTGAGAGCTTTATGGCAGTAAGATTCAAGCAAATACAATAGAAGAATTAGACTTTAAAGTTCTGAGAGGCCTAAACTATCAATACAATCAAATTTGTGGAAGGATATTAGGTCAGGATCTACTACTGATTGCTGTCATTGTGAGAGCTTTATGGCAATGTTATGAGGGAGGCAAGAAAGCAAGCTGACATGTGATGCTTAGATGCCTAAATATTGAAGTTTGTGTATTGTATATACATAGCTGGTATGGATCTGGTAAGTATTTATAAAAATATCAGGAAGAATAGGAATGGAAAGGACAAGTTGTGGTTTGATAAATATATTTATCAGAAGTCTTAGCACACTATAGAGAGATTTATTGGATAATACATGAAAATCCACAGCATTGGAGTAAGGGAAATAAGTTTTCAAATCGGTTGACATAGGTTTTAAGTGCAACTGATCCAACAAAAGAACCAATGTAACTCCACTGAGACTTTTGAGTAAAATCACAATTCTTAGTAGCAACTCGATAATCCTAATTTCCTTTTCTATATGAATTAAGCATTGATGAATGTCGACCGATTAATAAATTATAACTAATAACACAAAAGACATCAATTCATTGCATCAAACAAGAAAAACACTCAAGTCAATCAACAGACTCAAGAGTCAAGTCACCTTCAATACGCTTAATAAACAACAAAGAGTTTGCAAATTGCAGTTGCACAACAGCACAAGCACAAATCGACAAATAAATTTGAATTGTTGAATTGCAAATTGACAAATCAACAAAAAGTTTGCACAAATCGACAAATCAACAAAGGTTTGCAAATTGCAATATTCAAGCAAGACTTCAAGTTATTTAAATTTCAACTCACAAGTCGCCTCCAAGAGTCCAAGTCTAGTCCTCGGAGTCTGTCGGTCAGAGAATCGTCCCTAACTTCGCACACTGGCAGTACATGGTCCAACGGCCACCTCCTCCAGTTGCTACAGCTCTGCTTCGAATGGAAATTTAAGGTTTTGCTATTTGCACTTGGCTGCCGGATTCAAATGGAGGGTTGGGAGAATGAGAAATCAAATTAATACAATGCCATGGACCTCAGGGCTTGGATCTGGTTTCAATTTCCTTATTTGGGCAATTGTGCCTAATTTATTTATTTTTTTTTATTTAAAGGCCCAATCTCCAATCAGATAGCCCAAACAAAAAAAAATGGAAATTTGGAAGTCTTCTTCTTCGTTCGGCTTCCTGGTCTGCAAACTACTGTACCTATGCGCAGCCACCAACCCTGCAACAACCTGGCGGCCGACGGTTTTGGCGAAGCTCTACATCCGCCACTGTCAAGGAATGAGAGGTCGAGCTATCAAGTTCTTATTTTTTATATACACTTTAATATAGTATTTTCGATAAGTCTACCTTTATTAATATTGAGGATAGTGTCGTCTCCAAAGTAGTATGGCCAACTACTGAAGATATTCATGAATTAAACTAGTATATATAACATATAGCATACTCACGTGAGTTTAGTAAATTAAAGGTCCTTCAAGTTTGTGCATGGAGTACTTTTGATTTGCCAATATAGGGTTGTTGTTTAAAGACTAGCTACCATACCACCTTAGTTAGCATTTGAGGTATTTTAACTAAATAGAGATTCAAGTACAAAAGAAGGTAGTCTACTCACAAACTTGGTGAATTTATATGAGAAATCTTCAAATTTCCATATTTAGAAAATGGTTAGGGATTGTTGGAAAGATTTTCCATATAATGTCACTTGGACATGTTCGATGAATCAAAGAATATTGCATTGGTCATGTGTACTATATATATATAATTTGAAACTCAAAGCATAAAGACCCTTTTGAAGTTTTACAACTCTTGAAAAATGATGCATTAACGATGTATAAATAAATTAATGATTCTTTGATTGGTTTGGAAAAAATTCTTACATTCTTCTTCATTCATTATCCTTACTGTTCAAAGATCTTTTCCCTTCAACTTTTTTTGCATCCTGAATACCATAGAATCTAATTACAAAGGCTCTCATATATTCAAATACAACCTTGACATTGAGTTTGTCATCGTTAAGTGCATGGATCCAACAAACATTTTTAAGCATTCAATTGTATCCTGGACGCAAATGTTGTTTCCTTGCGCGCTTTTTTATTATCTTATGGAGAACTTCAACACACAACTTAAGATCTACTATGAATTTTTGAACAAATTTGGCTCGAATTATTGCAAGGTACTCCCACCAACGGTTTTATTGTTTAAAGGTGTCAATAGCCCACTAAACGTCACTTCAATCTTTTAAAGTGCGACTTCTAAACTTTGATACTTCAAATGGAAAGAAAGTTGTCAACATGTTATTATGGGATAAGAAATTGGGGACAGCATTGCGAGTGGCAAACATGTTGTCAATATAGTTTCTTGGATATTTGCATCTTCAGTGCCCAACTTTCAAACTCCCTGCATTTTTAGCATCCAACCTCTAAAATCGCACTTTTCACGGTCCCATCGTTTATGGTTATTAGCATAATCAGTCCTTTTTACCATTTTGTGTCAAACTTGTCATTAATATGGCAAAGAGTATAACTGTATGGACATAAAAAAATACATAATATATGATTATATGAGAATATGTCTGATGAAAAATTGATGAAAGACCAGAGAATCAGTTAAAGAAATAGTCTGTATAATTAGATGCAACCACAAGCACTAGAAATACCAGTTGTATTCTTCTTCGAGACCATTTCTTCTGCCTTCCTAATCTTCACTTCATTAAGCACATTTCCGGCCCATTTAGAAAAGAAACTTTCATTGTATCCAATTTTGCCACCTTTAAAAATGGCCATGCACCGGCGGTCGTCGTCTGGATACTGGCATTGATCGCCATCGGGATCGCGCCATGCGCCCTGGTGTACCATCCCGGACCAGCTAGCAATCCAGTGGTACACGTATTGACCAACGCCGGCCAACTTTAACCATCCCTTGGGGAAGAATTCCATTACACTGCTGTTTCTGTGCATGAAGAACATGTTTGTCAATTGTGCCCCGTGTGGAGAGATCAAAATGTCTGTTGAACTCATTAGTTTCACCTGAAAAGAATGCATATGGCAGTCGGAATAAGAAGATTGTTGTAGAGGTGTCAAAATATGCCCGCACAGGTCAAGCCTGCAATGTGGCCCGGTAGTGCCAAGAAAAAGCCCTGCCCAGTCATGGCCCAACGTGCCTATTGATTATGTGGATCCATTCGAATGTGTAATTGAAAATTAAGTTTGACTATTTAAAAATATTTTATAAATTTGCATAAATGAGGCTTAAATAAGTGAGGGAAAAAAACTCGTTAATACACTTCAAGGTCAAGTATGAATGGGAAGAGACAGTGTAACGACAGTCACTAAAGTAGCCTAACGGTTGCAAAGAACACCCTAAATATCATGGATTAGAGTTGGTTGATTTGTCCATATCAATGTAGATAAGAGTTCTTTAGTAAAATAAATACATTGGCGAATATAATAGTCATTCTCAAAATCGAGGATTTAAATTCAAGAGTATTCAAGTCCCAAAAACAAGTCATTTTCTCTTGAGTTGAGATCTGTTATCCACATTTGATTGTTCCTCTACTAAAATTTGACAACTGGGCAAATAAACTCTTGTTTGCAATAGTGAAATCTCATTTCAAAGGTGATTTTACTTGTAGTTTATTGTATCGATATCTTCTCAGTTGCTGATAAAAACTTGTCTTTTAAGGTGTCAAAAATTGAGTACGAGAGACATCTAAATGGAGATCTCTCTCAAGGATGCCATTGATTTCTTAGCCTGTTGTCATGGCATCGATCATATAAGGGCAGTTGGCTATTGAACCCAATTTCGACCACTACGTCAGGATAAATTTATGTATCGAAAACCCGTGATCAAAGATCCATCAAATTGGTCTCAAAAGACTAGCGAGGAG
>NW_019233213.1:0-2549 GCF_002742605.1 Olea europaea var. sylvestris | reverse complement strand
AATATTATATCCATATACAGAGTAGCATGTAGGATAGTTAACTAAATTATAAATATGTGTACAGGAGAAACTGATAAAAGAGAAAGAATAAATCAAATACAGTTTCAAAACATTAAACATAACACATAAATTTGGTTGAGTTGACTACCAATGGCGTTAGTGAACACACAAATTTCGTTGTCAGTAACACACAAATTTTGTTGAAATTACTACCAACGCGTCGGTATTTTTTTTGTTTTCTTTGAGGACAAAAGCGGAAAACAAAATACGTCTTAAATGAATAGTAACCAACGGATTCCCTCTTTTATAATAAGAGGGATATTCTATTCTATTAAATTGGAAATTTCTATGAGATGTTGACATGCATTGAGAGGTAGATATGAGGTTTTATTTTGGCTTCTTGGAGGATTTTCGCATTTTTTATTTAGTAGCCAAATTTGACTGTTATAAGAATATGACGTATTTTATTTATTTGGCTTGATTATCCTTCTATGTTTCCGTTCATTAAAATTTATTGGGCGAATATTTTTATTCTTAAAAAGTGCACTGTAATATTTCAAATCTTATTTTCAACACTAAATTTAGCATGAGAGTGTACTAAATTTGACTGTTATAAACATATGACGTATTTTTTTATTTTTTTTTTTGGCTTGATTATCCTTCTATGTTTCCGTTCAGTAAAATTTATTGGGCGAATATTTTTATTCTAAAAAAGTACACTGTAATATTTCAAATCTTATTTTTAACACTAAATTTAGCATGTGTAAGAAATATCATAGAGACGTGGTCACAGATTACTTTTTGTGATGACCTCTTAAGCATAATAAAGTAACAAAATTAGTGCCTTGGTCACCAGCTTATAAATATAAAATTCCAAAATCGAATCATATTTTACTTAAATTTTTGTTGACATCTTCCTTGACACTGTGTGATGTGGCCGACAATCTGATCATTTATTTGAATGATAATTATTCAAATCATTGGTCAAATCTTTCACGCCTCACACAACATCAAGGACAATGTACAATTTGAAGATACAAATAGCATTATCCTCCAAACTCAGCCTTCAAAAATTGAGTGCAAGTTCAAATTACTAAGATTGGGACAATTAGTATAACTCCCTCTGTCACACCTGTTAGAAATATTACAGCACACTTTTTTAGAATGAAAATATTCGCCCAATAAATTTTAATGAATAGAAACATAGAAGGATAATGAAGCAAAAAATAAATAAAATACGTCAGATGCTTATAATAGTCAAATTTGGCTACAAATAAAAAATGCCAAAATCCTCCGAGAAATCGAAATAAAACCTCGTATCTACCTCATAATGCACGTCAACATCTCATAAAAATTTCCAATTTAATAGAATAGAATAAATATAAATGTTGTTTCCAATATAAATAGGTGATATTGGGTCTGCATTTAGCCTGACAAAGAAAACACATAGCTTAACTTGTTGGAGAAAATAATAGAATAATTACAAATGTTGTTTACATATGTTGTGCACTTGTTTACATGATGCAAGAACACTAGATGTATTAGTATCTTAATTAATTATAAAAAAAGTTGCTGAATTAGCTTCCACTTGAAAGAATTTATAAACATTTTAATTCATAAATGGACAAAAATAATAGTGTATTTTAATTATGGATCCATTGAATTATATTGTTGAAAATAACCTATGGAGGCTTGCTGTTATTGGTTATGAACTGACAGCAATTACTCTAAAATTCACTTTCTGAAAACATATATCCAGAAATTATTGTGCATGAATTAATAAATGCTTTTAGCTATGTAGCTCCAGACTTCCAAATAAATAATTGGCCGCAGTTAATATATCATCACATTCTTAATAGTTTATCTTCCGAAATATTTTAAAATAACTTCGATAATATATTCTATCTTGAGCAAAGTTATTTTAAAATATTTCGGAAGATAAACTATTAAGAATGTGATGATACATGGAGTTTGTCATTGCATCAGAGAAGCACCTCTCTCCCTTAGTCTTAGGTTAGGCAAGCAAATACAAAAGTTTGATCCACTACATTTTTAATGATAGCATGTCGTTTTAGAATGAATATATCTATTATATTCACCCTGTTGGGAATCTACTTAACTTGCACAGCGAAAAATTAAATTGATTTTCGATTCCCACCAGGATTCATCTCTATGTTTAGATAGAAAATGTGATAAAAATGTACCTTTTTGAAGATCTACAAACTCCTTTGCCATATTTTTGTTCCAGCAACTTGGATCTGTCTCCCACAGCTGTCCAATTGTCAAGCATCGAACGGTGATTCACACAGAGAACATGATTACAGGATTAGGATTTTCTTCTTGTGCTAGCAAGAATAATGAATTCTCTACAAAATTATAAACCCTAATAAGTTATTTATATAAGCCCAAATTGGCTTGGCCTGACCCGATCCAATATTTAATTAATCCATTTAACTAAATCCGGTTCGTGAATTAATTCAAGCCTATAAATATCCAACCCAATAAATTAATTTATCCAACGCTTGTTAATTTAATTAATTGACAAATTG
>NW_019233212.1:0-2549 GCF_002742605.1 Olea europaea var. sylvestris | reverse complement strand
TGACGAAATTACACCCGGCGCGATTTTGGTTCCTGATCAACCAGTCAAATTTGAGCCCATTCCGACACAGTCGCGAAAAATGATGAAATTGCCCCCGGGGCAATTTTTGTTCACGATCAACCTGTCAAATTTGAGCCCATTCCGGTACAGTCGAGAAAAATGACGAAATTGCAGCCGGCGCTATTTTTATTTCAGATCAAACTGCCAAATTTCGGCCAATTTCGACACAGTCGAGAAAAATGACGAAATTACCCCCGGCGCGATTTTTGTTCCCAATCAACCTGTCAAACTTGAGCCCATTCCGGCACAGTCGAGAAAAATGACGAAATTGCTGCCGGCGCGATTTTTATTTCCCATCAAACTGTAAAATTTCAGCCAATTTCGACATAGTCGAGAAAAATGACGAAATTGCCCCCAGCGCGATTTTTGTATCCGATCAAACTGTCAAATTTGAGCCCATTTTGACATAGTCGCGAAAAATGATGAAATTACACCCGGCGCGATTTTTATTCTCGATCAACCTGTCGAATTTGAGCCCATTCCGACACAGTCGAGAAAAATGACGAAATTGCCCCCTGCGCGATTTTTAATTTAGATCAAACTGCCAAATTTCAGCCAATTCCGACACAGTCGCGAAAAATGACGAAATTACACCCGGCGCGATTTTTGTACCCGATAAACCAGTCAAATTTGAGCCCATTCCGACACAGTCGAGAAAAATGACGAAATTGCCGCCGGCACGATTTTTATTTCGCATCAAACTGCCAAATTTCAGCCAATTTCGACACAGTCGAGAAAAATGACGAAATTGCTGCCGGCGCGATTTTTATTTCCCATCAAACTGTAAAATTTCAGCCAATTTCGACATAGTCGAGAAAAATGACGAAATTGCCCCCAGCGCGATTTTTGTATCCGATCAAACTGTCAAATTTGAGCCCATTTTGACATAGTCGCGAAAAATGATGAAATTACACCCGGCGCGATTTTTATTCTCGATCAACCTGTCGAATTTGAGCCCATTCCGACACAGTCGAGAAAAATGACGAAATTGCCCCCTGCGCGATTTTTAATTTAGATCAAACTGCCAAATTTCAGCCAATTCCGACACAGTCGCGAAAAATGACGAAATTACACCCGGCGCGATTTTTGTACCCGATAAACCAGTCAAATTTGAGCCCATTCCGACACAGTCGAGAAAAATGACGAAATTGCCGTCGGCGCGATTTTTATTTTCCATCAAACTGCCAAATTTCAGCCAATTCCAACACAGTCGAGAAAAATGACGAAATTCCCCCGGCACAGTTTTTCTTTCCGATTAACCAGTCAAATTTAAGCCAATTCCGACACAGTCGCGAAAAATGACGAAATTACACCCGGCGCGATTTTTTTTCCCGATCAACCTGTCAAATTTGAGCCCATTCCGACACAATCGAGAAAAATGATGAAATTGCCGCCGTCGCGATTTTTATTTACGATCAAACTGAAAAATTTCAGCCAATTCCGACACAGTCGAGAAAAATGACTTAATTGCCGTCGGCGAGGTTTTTGTTTCCGATCAACCAGTCAAATTTAACCAATTCCAACACAGTCACGAAAAATGACGAAATTACACCCGACGCTATTATTGTTCCCGATCAACCTGTCAAATTTGAGCCCATTCCGACACAGTCGAGAAAAATGACGAAATTGCCCCCGGCGCGGTTTTTGTTTCCGATCAACAAGTCAAATTTTATCCAATTCCGACACAGTCGCGGAAAATGACGAAATTACACCCGGCGCGATTTTGGTTCCTGATCAACCTGTCAAATTAGAGCCCATTCCGACACAGTCGCGGAAAATGACGAAATTGCCCCCGGGGCAATTTTTGTTTCCGATCAACCTATCAAATTTGAGCCCATTCCGACATCGTCGAGAAAAATGACTAAATTGCCCCCGGCGCAATTTTTGTTTCCAATCAACCTGTCAAATTTTAGCCCATTCCGGCACAGTCGAGAAAAATGACGAAATTGCCCCCGGAGCGATTTTTATTTCAGATCAAACGGCCAAATTTCAGCCAATTCCGACACAGTCGAGAAAAATGACGAAATTGCCCCTGGCGCGGTTTTTGTTCCCGATCAACCTGTCAAATTTGTGCCCATTCCGGCACAGTCGAGAAAAAAGATGAAATTGCCGTCGGCGCGATTTTTATTTCCAATCAAACTGCCAAATTTCAATAAATTCCGACACAGTCGAGAAAAATGACGAAATTGCCCCAGGCGAGTTTTTTGTTTCCGATCAAACTGTCAATTTTGAGCCCATTCCGACACAGTCACGAAAAATGACGAAATTACACCCGGCGCGATTTTTGTTCCCGATAAACCTGTCAAATTTGAGCCCATTCCGACACAGTCGAGAAAAATGACGAAATTGTCCCCAGCGCGATTTTTATTTTAGATCAAACTGCCAAATTTGAGCCAATTCCGACAAAGTCGCGAAAAATGACAAAATTACACCCGGCGCGATTTTTGTTCCCGATAAACCTGTCAAATTTGAGCCCACTCCGACACAGT
>NW_019233211.1:0-2549 GCF_002742605.1 Olea europaea var. sylvestris | reverse complement strand
GACATGTATGCTCTGACAAAAGGTAATTAACTTCACTTGATAAAATCAAAAATGGAGAAAAGCCTATCACGGGAAATTCTACTAGTTATGAAATCAATGACCAAGGCAAAATGATCCTAAAGATGATCTCTGAAAAATAGCTGACTTTAAACTTATGTGCTATATGTGCTAAAAATTAGAAAGAACCTAGTCTTTTGTTTGTTTCTTAGCAAGCACGATTATTGCATGGTTTTTGAGTCTGACTAAATTGTTTTGCTCTTGAGTGGACATTTTATTAGTAAAGGGTATGTATTTGATTAGCTTTTTAAGCTTAATGTAATGATTGTCAAGATTAATATCAATAAAGCTAGTTCTTCGGCTTATTTGCTTAAGTTTTCTAATCTATGGTACGATAGATCAGGACATGTTAATTATGATACATTGAGAATGTTAATTAACTTTAATCACATACTTGCATTCCTAATTGATCCAAAACACAAGTGTGAAACTTGTATAGAGGCAAACTTGAGAAGATCATCTTTTAAAAGTGTAGAAAGAAACAGTGAGCCTCTCAATTTAATTTACAGTGTAATTTAAAATTGATACAAACAAGATGAGGTAATAAGTATTTTATTACTTTTGTTGATGATAATGTGCATCTGCTTAAAAGTAAAAACGAAATTATGTTGAAATTTGCTCCCTATAAAAGTGAAGTTAAGAATCAAGTTAACAAGAAAATTAAGGTATGAAGATGTTACCGAGGTGGTAAGTATGAATCTTCATTCGGTGAGTTCTGTGCTCAAAATGGTATATCAATGAAATGACAGCACCTTATTTCACTCAGTCAAATGATGTTGTTAAGCGAAAGAATCACATTTTGAAAGAGTTGATAAATGCAATATAATTAAGTTTTGTGTTACTTCAAAACATGTTGGGAGAAGCTATTTAGACAAGAAGTTATATTTCAAATAAGGTGCCCTATAAAAAAGAAGACGAGACTCCATATGAATTATGAAAAGGAATGAAACCTTCTTATATATTCTTACTAATATGGAAATGTCTAGTTGACTACATTTTCATCAGTTATGCACATAACAGTAGTACATATCGATTCCTTGTCTATGAGTCTAAAATTTCATACATACACAAGAATACGATAATGGAATAAAAAATACATCGTTCTTTGAACACATATTTCCTTGTAAGTCCAAATAAGGATCAAGTTTGTCAAAATGAAAATTTGAGACTATTAGTGAAAATAGTCAGGATCAAGAACAAGAAAAAAATGAAAATGTTCAAGATAAAACTAGATGTAGTAAAAGAGCAAGGATAGAAAAACCTTTTGGTCCAGATTTTTTGACCTATCATGCTACAAAGTGAACCTCGAACTTTTGAAGAGACATTAAGTTCTACTGACAAATCTTCATGAAAAGAGTCCATCAAGGGCGAAATTGATTCCATATTGTCAAATCACACTGGAAGTTAATGAATATTTTCCCTAGGTGTAAGCCTCTATGATCCAAGTAAAATTTCAAGAAGGGGATTAAAACAGATGGGTCAATTGATAAATTTAAGGTGAGATTTATAATTAAAGGTTATAAAGAATAAGAAAGTCTAGAGTGCCTTGATACATCTTCTCCTGTTACGAGAATAAGTTCTATAAGGATGGTAATAACAATTTCTGCTATGCGCAATCTTGAAGTACATCAAATAGATGTGAAATAACCTTTCTAAATGGAGATTTGGATGAAAAATCTACATGGAACAATAGAAGGTTTTACTGCACCTAAATAAGAGAAGAAAGTGTAACTGGTGAAATCTTTGTATGGTTTAAAATAAGTATCAAAACAAATGACATGAAAAATTCGACAAGGCTATAGTAGCAAGTGAATTTAAATTCAATGAATTTGATAAATGAGTTTATATCAAAGACGTTAATAATGGATATGTTATTATGTGTCTATACGTTAATAATGTGCTCATTGTTGATAGTAATGACAAGATGATCAAATATACTAAAGATATGTTGAATTCAAGATTTATCATGAAAGATATGTGACTAGTCAATGTCACCGTAGGAATAATATCTCTAGAATATCATATGGGATTGTCTTAAGTCAGTCACATTATATTGAAAATATTCTTGAAAAATCTAGTAAAGATGACACTGGTGTTGCCTAAACACTGATACATATAAGAGTACGTCTATCCAAAATTAAAGGAGATGGTACTTCTCAAATAGAGTATTCTAGAATGATTGGTAGTCTAATGTACTCAACGTGTTGTACAAGACCTGAGATGGCCTATGAGGTAAGTAAGCTAAGTAGATATTTGAGTAATCTTGGAACTAACGCAGGCAATTATAAGAGTACTGAAGTACCTAAGACATACTCGTAACTATGAGCTGCACTATACAAGATTTTTAGGTATCTTAGAAGGATATAGTGATGCAAACTGGATATGTAACATAAAGATCGAATGTCCATTAGTGGATATGTGTTCACACTAGGAGAGGTAGCTGTTTCTTGAAAATCCCCAAAATGGGCTGTTATAGCCAGATCCACAATGGA
>NW_019233210.1:0-2549 GCF_002742605.1 Olea europaea var. sylvestris | reverse complement strand
TGGAATCGAGGCAATGAAAAGTGGTTTTTAATTTCATGATAACTTTGGGCTTGTTCGTTTTTGCCGAATTGCTATTCTAACTCTGCTGGAATCTAGCCAATGAATAGCAGTTTTTGATTTCATGAAAACATCAGGTTTGTTCGTTTTTGGCGATTAGCTAGTCTAATTCCATTGGAATCAAGCCCATGAAAAGTAGTTTTTGATATCATGATAACTTCGGGGTTGTTCGTTTTTGGCGAATTGCTAGTTTAATTCGATTGGAATCGACCTAATGAAAAGTGGGTTTTGATATCATGATAGCTCCGGGTTTCTTCTTTTTTTAGGAAATTGCTAGTCTAATTCAATTGGAATCGAGCCAATGAAACGTGATTTTTGATTTCATGATAACTTCGGGTTTGTTCATTTTTGACGAATTGCTAGTTTAATTTGATTGGGTCGACCCAATGAAAAGAGGGTTTTGATTTCCTGATAACTTCGGGTTTACTCTTTTTTGGCGAATTGCTAGTCTAATTCGTTTGGAATCGAGCCAATGAAAGTTGGTTTTTGATTTCATGATAACTTTGGGTTTGTTAGTTTTTGGCGAATTGCTAGTCTAATTCGATTGGAATCGAGCCAATGGAAAGTGGTTTTTGATTTCATGATAACTTCGAGTTTTTTCTTTTTGGCGAACTGCTTGTCTAATTCCATTAGAATCGACCTAATGAAAAGTGGGTTTTGATTTCATGATAACTTTAGGTTCGCTCTTTTTTGGTGAATTGCTAGTCTAATTCGATTGGAATCGGGCCAATGAAAAGTGGCTTTCGATTTCATGATAACTTCCGGTTTGTTCATTTTTGGAAAATTGCTAGTCTAATTCGATTGGAATCGAGCCAATGAAAACTGGTTTTTGATTTCATGCTAACTTTAGGTTTGTTCATTTTTGACGAATTGCTAGTCTCATTCGATTGGAATCGAGACAATGAAAAGTGGTTTTTGATTTAATGATAACTTGGGGTTTGTTCGTTTTTGGCGAATTACTAGTCTAATTCGATTGGAATCGAACCAATGAATAGTGGGTTTTGATTTAACGTAACTTCGGTTTGTTCTTTTTTGTTGAGTTGCTAGTCTAATTCGATTGGAATCGAGCCAATGAAAAGGGGTATTTGATTTCACGATAAGTTCGGGCTTGTTAGTTTTTGGCAAACTCCTAGTCTAATTCAATTGGAATCGAGCAAATGAAAAGTGGTTTTTCATTTCATGATAACTTTGGGCTTGAATATTTTTGCCGAATTGCTTGTCTAATTCGGTTGGAATCGAGCCAACGTAAAGTGGTTTTTGATTTTATGATGACTTCGGGTTTGTTCATTTTTGGCGAATTGCTAGTCTAATTCGATTCGAATCTAGCCAATGAAAAGCTGTTTTTGATTTCATGATAACTTTGGGCTTGTTTGTTTTTGGCGAATTGCTAATCTAACTCAATTGGAATCAAGCCAACGAAAAGTGGGTTTTGATTTCACGATAACTTCGGGTTTGTTAGTTTTTGGACGAACTGCTAGTCTAATTCGATTGGAATCGAGGCAGTGAAAAGTGGTTTTCAATTTTATGATAACTTTGGGCTTGTTTGTTTTTGGCGAATTGCTAATCTAACTCAATTGGAATCAAGCCAACGAAAAGTGGGTTTTGATTTCATGATGACTTCACGTTTGTCCATTTTTTGCGAATTGCTAGTCTAATTCGATTGGAATCGAGCCAATGAAAAGTGTGTTTTGATTTCATGATAACTTCAGGTTTGTTTATTTTGGCGAATTGCTAGCCTAATTTGATAGGAAACGAGCTAACGAAAAATGGCTTTTCATTTTTTGATAACTTCGGGTTTGTTCATTTTTGGCAAATTTGCAGTGTAATTCGATTGGAATCGAGCCAATGAAAAGTGGTTTTTGATTTCATGATAACTTCTGTTCTGTTCATTTTTGGCGGATCTCTAGTCTAATTCGATTGGAATCGAACCAATGAAAAGTGGGTTTTGATTTCATGATACCTTTTGGTTTTTTCGTTTTGGCGAATTCCTTGTCTAATTCGATTGGAATCGAGCCAATGGAAAGTGGCTTTCGATTTCATGATAACTTCGGCTGTGTTCATATTTTGCGAATTGCTAATGTAATTCGATTGGAATCAAGCCATGGAAAAGTGGTTTTTGATTTCATGATAACTTTGGGTTTGTTCATTTTTGGCGAATTGCTAGTCTAATTTGATTGGAATCGAGCCTATGAAAAGTAGTTTTTGACTTATGATAATTTCGGGTTTGTTCATTTTTGGGGAATTGCTACTCTAATTCTATTGGAATCGAGCGAATGAAAAGTGGTTTTTCATATCATGATAACTTTGGGTTGTTCGTTTTTTGCGAATTGCTAGTCTAACTCGATTACAATCGAGCTAATGAATAGTGGTTTTTGATTTCACGATAACTTCAGGTCTGTTCATTTTTGAAGAATTACTAGTCTAATTTCATTGGAATTGAACCAGTGAAAAGTGGTTTTTGATTTCTTTATTACTTCGGATTTGTTCTTTTT
>NW_019233209.1:0-2550 GCF_002742605.1 Olea europaea var. sylvestris | reverse complement strand
AGTTGTGAGTTCAATCCAAAAGGGTCGCTACATTTTCAAAAAGTACTTATGGGCCCAAAACAGACACCGTGTGCAAAAGTTACACTCCATTCTTCGTACGCAGACTATCCAAGCCTTCCAAATATAAAACTGCTCACTCTTTCCAAAAAATGGCCAAAATCCCTCATACGTCACGACGAAGTAGTGAGTTCAATCCAAAAGGGTCGCTACATTTCCAAAAAGTACTTATGGGCCTAAAACGGACACCGTGTGCAAAAGGTACCCTCAATTCTTCGTACGCCGACTATCCAAGCCTTCCAAGTATAAAAGTGCTAATTCTTTCAAAAAATGGCCGAAATTCGTCATATGTCACGACAAAGTGGTGAGTACAATCCAAAAGGGTCGCTATATTTCCAAAAAGTACTTATGGGCCTAAAACGGACACCGTGTGCAAAAGTTACGCTCAATTCTTCGTACGCCGACTATCCAAGCCTTCCAAACATAAAACTGCTCACTCTTTCCAAAAAATGGCCGAAATCCCTCATACGTCACGATGAAGTAGTGAGTTCAATCCAAAAGGGTCGCTACATTTCCAAAAAGTACTTATGGGCCTAAAACGGACACCGTGTGCAAAAGGTACCCTCAATTCTTCGTACGCCGACTATCCAAGCCTTCCAAGTATAAAGCGCTAATTCTTTCAAAAAATGGCCAAAATTCGTCATACGTCACGATGAAGTGGTGAGTTCAATCCAAAACGGTCGCTACAATTCCAAAAAGTACCTTTGGGCCCAAAACGGACACCGTGTGCAAA
This sequence comes from Olea europaea var. sylvestris, assembly GCF_002742605.1. Lineage (NCBI taxonomy): Eukaryota > Viridiplantae > Streptophyta > Magnoliopsida > Lamiales > Oleaceae > Olea > Olea europaea. The sequence continues at coordinate 1,760 of NW_019233209.1, read as the reverse complement.
AGTTACGCTCAATTCTTCGTACGCCGACCATCCAAGCCTTCCAAACATAAAACTGCTTACTCTTTCCTAAAAATGGCCAAAATCCCTCATACGTCACGACGAAGTAGTGAGTTCAATCCAAAAGGGCCGCTACATTTCCAAAAATTACTTATGGGCCCAAAACGGACTCCGTGTGCAAAAGTTACGCTCAATTCTTCATACGGCGACTATCCAAGCCTTCCAAACATAAAACTGCTTACTCTTTCCTAAAAATGGCCAAAATCCCTCATACGTCACGACGAAGTAGTGAGTTCAATCCAAAAGGGCCGCTACATTTCCAAAAATTACTTATGGGCCCAAAACGGACTCCGTGTGCAAAAGTTACGCTCAATTCTTCATACGGCGACTATCCAAGCCTTCCAAACATAAAACTGCTCACTCTTTCCAAAAAATGGCCAAAATCCCTCATACGTCACGACGAAGTAGTGAGTTCAATCCAAAATGGTCGCTACATTTCCAAAAGGGACTTATGGGCCCAGAACGGACACCGTGTGCAAAAGTTACGCTCAATTCTTTGTACGCCGACTATCCAAGCCTTCCAAACATAAAACTGCTTACTCTTTCCTAAAAATGGCCAAAATCCCTCATACGTCACAACGAAGGGGTGAGTTCGTCGCTACATTTCCAAAAATTACTTATGGGCCCAAAACGAAAACCGTGTGCAAAAGTTACGCACAATTATTCGTACGCCGACTATCCAAGCCTTCCAAACATGAAACAGCTCACTCTTTCCAAAAAATGGCCAAAATCCCTCATACGTCACGACAAAGTAATGAGTTCAATCCAAAAGGGTCGCTACATTTCCAAAAAGTACTTATGGGCCTAAAACGGACACCGTGTGCAAAAGGTACCCTCAATTCTTCGTACGCTGACTATCCAAGCCTTCCAAGTATAAAAGTGCTAATTCTTTCAAAAAATGGCCAAAATTCGACATACGTCACAACGAAGTGGTGAGTTCAATCCGAAAGGATCGCTACATTTCCAAAAAGTACTTATGGGCCTAAAACGGACACCGTGTGCAAAAGTTACGCTCAATTCTTCGTACGCCGACTATCCAAGCCTTCCAAACATAAAACTGCTCACTCTTTCCAAAAAATGGCCAAAATCCCTCATACGTCACGACGAATTGGTGAGTACAATCCAAAAGGGTCTCTACATTTCCAAAAAATACTTATGGGCCCAAAACGGACACCGTGTGCAAAAGTTACGCTCAATTCTTCATACGCCGACTATCCAAGCCTTCCAAACATAAAACTGCTCACTCTTTCCAAAAAATGGCCAAAATCCCTCATACGTCACGACGAAGTAGTTAGTTCAATCCAAAACGGTCGCTACATTTCCAAAAAGTACTTATGGGCCTAAAACGGACACCGTGTGCAAAAGTTACGCTCAATTCTTCGTACGCCGACTATCCCAGCCTTCCAAACATAAAACTGCTCACTCTTTCCAAAAAATGGCCAAAATCCCTCATACGTCACGACGAAGTAGTTAGTTCAATCCAAAACGGTCGCTACATTTCCAAAAAGTACTTATGGGCCTAAAACGGACACCGTGTGCAAAAGGTACCCTCAATTCTTCGTACGCCGACTATCCAAGCCTTCCAAGTATAAAAGCGCTAATTCTTTCAAAAATTGCTCAAAATTCGTCATACGTCACGATGAAGTGGTGAGTTCAATCCAAAAGGGTCGCTACATTTCCAAAAATTACTTATGGGCCCAAAA
>NW_019233208.1:0-2550 GCF_002742605.1 Olea europaea var. sylvestris | reverse complement strand
GCGTGATCTAAGAGTAACAAAACCTAGATTTCATAGATTTCGAGAGAAAGTGCGAATCTTTGAGGCTAATTCTACTTAAAGAACTAGATGCTTTGATAATTTCTATATGCTTAGTTCGGAATAGAGATAATTGAAATTAAAATATAAAAATAGATTCCATTTGGTGCTCGAGAAAGGGAAATGGAATCAATTTAGAGTTCTTGCCTATAAATTTTGGAAAGATTGATAGAAATAATTATAACAGTTGTAAAACATTGTCGATCGTACGATGAAATCATTCTCTAGGCATTCATAATTTGATAAGAAACTTTACAAATTGCTCTTGTTTACTTTGTATCATTCATCCCATTAATTTTAATTTAGCAATAAAATATCGTTTCAAAAATTGATTTTCTAAATAAAGTAAAAGTTAAAATAATTATAATACTCGATAGGATTCAAATATCAATCACTGTGGATTTGACACTCTTACTCTAATACTATATTACAAAATTTGACACCATACACTTGCGGCATTAAATCACATTACATAAAACGCGTGGCAAGTTTTAGGCGTCGTTGCCTAAGATTGATTAATTTGAATTGAATTGATATTATTACCAATTACTTTCATTTTAATTTGGATTTCTATTTTAATTTTTATTTTTATTTATTTTTACTTGTCTTGTGTCTATTTCTAATAGCTTTCTTATTTTTATTTTTAGCATTTTATGCGAAGGGCGAGAAATCTTGACTTACTACTTGTTGATCCTGAACCAAAAAGTACATTCCACTTTCTAAGGGGTATACGGAGACAAACCATGAAATAATGGCAGAACAAGATCCACCGATAGCAAATCAAAACAATCAAAATTGTCAACAATGGCCTATAAGGGACTACATCAGACCAATTGTCAACGTAAATTACTTCAGTATTGCACGCGCTAGCTATTGCTTCTAACAACTTTGAACTGAAGCCAGGACTTGTATACATGGTGCAACAGAATCAGTTTGGGAGAGCTCCAACAGAAGATCCAAATGCTCATCTGGGGTCCTTTCTGGAGATATGTGATATAGTGAAAATGAATGGCGTTATTGAAGATGCAATCCGACTCCATCTATTTTCCTTTTCCTTAAGAGACAAAGCCAAAGCATGGTTCCAATCATTGTCGTATGGATCCATCACAACTTGGGAGGGGTTAGCACATAAGTTTCTTACAAAATTCTTTCCACCTTCGAAGGTAGTGCAATTGTGGGTGAAATTGGGCAATTTCGACAGTTAGACTTTCAACCGTTCTATGAGGCATGAGAAAGATATAAAGATCTATTCAGAAGATGTCTTTAGCATGGTTACCCAAATTGGTTATAGATACAAACCATCTACAATGGTTTGAATGGTTAGACACGGATAGTGGTAGATTCTGCAACAGGGGATGCACTATTATCCAAGACTGCAAATGAGGCTTATGCATTATTGGATGAGATAGCTATTAATAGCTATCAATGGTCGAGTGAGCGTTCAAGTGCAAAGAAAGTTGCTGGCCTTTATGAGGTGGATTCCATTACGATCCTTACAGCTCAAATGTCATCTTTCACTAATCAAATAGCTGCATTGACTTCACATAGATCACAAAAGAAATCAGAATCTATTCTGGCTACATCCACTGCATACCAGCTGAAAGGGAGAATGAACAACTTCAGTGTGTGAATGATCGAGACTTCAATCAAAAGGAAAATTACTTAGGAAACAACTACTATCAGGGGTTCAATAATCAGGTGTCCGAATGAAAGCCATCATTAGAAGATATTTTAGGAACCTTCATTTCGGAGACCAAATCGAGGTTCAACAAAGATGAAGCAAGACTTAATAACATTGAGACTTATATGACCAACTTGGGGGCAACTTGGGGGCCACAGTGAAGAATTTGGTGGTACAGATTGGTTAGATAGCAACTGCGATATAGTCCTAACAGAAAGGAAAATTTCCCAGTGATACGGAGGTCAACCTAAGGGAACACTGCAATGCTATCACCTTAAGGAATGGTAAAGTAGTTGAAGAACGCAAGCTTAGAGAGGTTGTGGTGCCTATATCAAATCCCATACTTGTAGAGGAAAAGTAGACTGAAGAGCAAAAAACATAGGCAGAGGCAACAAAAGAGATTTATAAGCCTTACTCAATTTCATTTCTAGAAAACCCACCTATCTTGAAGCCCCCACTACCATTCACACAGAGGTATTTAAAGAAAGAGTTTGATGAGAAATTCGTAAAGTTTCTGGAGGTTTTCAAGAAAATCCACATCAACATTCCCTTTGTAGAAGCCTTGGCCCAAATGCCTAACTATGCCAAGTTCTTAAAGAAAGTTATGTCAAAGAAGAGAAAGTTGAAGGAGTTCGAGATTTTTAAGTTGACAGAAGAGAGTAGTGCCATACTTCAAAAGAAACACGCTCACAAATTGAAAAATTCGGGCAGCGTCAACATCCCGTGCAATATTAGTGTTATCATGTTTGATAGGGCATCGTGTGACCTTGAAGCTAACATAAACTTGATGCCCCTATCAGTGTTCAAAATGC
>NW_019233207.1:0-2550 GCF_002742605.1 Olea europaea var. sylvestris | reverse complement strand
CGGTTCATTGGCGTGTTTCCAAACAAATTTGACAAAAATTTCATCTGCATTATGTTCATCGACGGGTTTCCAATCAAATTTTAGTAAAATTTCTCATGAATTTTGTTCATTGGCGCGTTTCCAACCAAATTTGACTCAAATTTAAATTTAATTTTGTTCAATAGTGGGTTTCCAGTCAAATATGACTAACATTCCGCATAGGTTTAGTTCATTGGCGTGTTTTCAATCCAGTTTGACTAAAATTTCATCTGCGTCTCATTCATCGACAAGTTTTCAATCAAATTTGCCTAAAATTTCATCTGAATTTAGTTCATTGGCGTGTTTATAATTAAATTTGACTAAATTTTCAGTTGAGTTTTATCATAGGCACGTTTCCAAAAGAATTTCACTAACATTACACATGGGTTTAGTTCTTTAGTGCATTTCCAATCAAATTTTACTAAAATTTCATCTGAATTTTGTTTATTGGTATGCTTCAAATAAAAATGACTACAAATTTCATTTGAGTTTTGTTAAATGGCACATTTTCAATCAAAGTTGAGTAAATTTTCATTTGGATTTTGTTCATTGGTGCGCTTCAAATCAAATTTGATTAAAATTTCATATGTGTTTAGTTCATTGACACGTTTTCAATCAAATTTAACTAAAATTTCTCTTGGGTTTAGTTTATTGGCACATTTTCAATCCAATTTGACTAAATTTTAAGTTGAGTTTTATCATTGGCGTGCTTCCAATAGAATTTTACTAAAATTTCACAAGAGTTTAGTTCTTTGGCGCATGCCCAATAAAATTTGACTAAAATTTCGGCTGGATTTTGTTCATTGGCGCGCTTCAAATCAAATATGACTACAATTTCATCTGAATTTTGTAAAATGGAGCATTTTCAATCAAATTCGAGGAAAATTTCATCTGAATTTTGTCCATCGGTGCGCTTCCAATCAAATTTGACTAAAGTTTCATACTGGTTTGATTACTAGCATATTTCCAATCGAATTTGACTAAAATTTCACTTAGATTTTGTTTATTGGCGTATTTCTAATAAAAAATCTGACTAAAATTTCACTTACGTTTAGTTCATTGGCTTGTTTCCAATCAAATTTGATAAAAATTTCATCTGCATTTTGTTCATCGATAGGTTTCCAATCAAATTTTACTAAAATTTCTCAAGGGTTTAGTTCATTGGCTTGTTTCCAATCAAATTTGATAAAAATTTCATCTGCATTTTGTTCATCGATAGGTTTCCAATCAAATTTTACTAAAATTTCTCAAGGGTTTAGTTCATTGGCGCGTTTTCAATCAAATTTGACTCAAATTTAAATGTGATTTTGTTCATCGACGGGATTTCAGTCAAATTTGATTAACATTCCGCTTAGGTTTAGTCCATTGGCGTGTTTTCAATCCAGTTTGACTAAAATTTCATCTGTGCCTCATTAATTTAGTTCATTGGCGTGTTTATAATCAAATTTGACTAAATTTTCAGTTGAGTTTTATCATAGGCGCATTTCAAAAAGAATTTCACTAAAATTACACATGGGTTTAGTTCTTTGGAGCGTTCCCAATCAAATTTTACAAAAAATTTGTCTGGATTTTGTTCGTTGGTTGAGTTTTGTTAAATGGCACATTTCAAGCAAATTTGACTAAAATTTCATCTAAATTTTGTTCATTGGTGTGCTTCCAATCAAATTTGACTAAAATTTCACATGTGTTTAGTTCATTGGTGCATTTCCAATCAAATTTGACAAAATTTCATCTACATTTTGTTCATCGACGAGTTTCCAACCAAATTTGACTAAAATTTCTCATGGGCTTAGTTCATTGTTGCATTTTCAATCTAATTTGACTAAATTTTGAGTTGAATTTTATCATTGGCACCTTTCCAGTAGAATTTTACTAAAATTTCACAAGAGTTTAGTTATTCGGGGCATTTCCAATAAAATTTGACTAAAATTTCGGCTGAATTTTGTTCATTGGCACTCTTCAAATCAAATATGACTACAATTTCATTTGAGTTTTGTTAAATGGCGCATTTTCAATCAAATTTGAGGTAAATTTCATCCGAATTTTCTCCATTGGTGCTCTTCCAATCAAATTTAACTAAAGTTTCATATTAGTTTGATTACTAGCACATTCCAATCGAATCTGACTAAAATTTCACTTGGATTTTGTTCATTAGCATGTTTCTAATCAAATCTGACTAAAATTTCACCTGAGTTTAGTTCATTGGCATGTTTCCAAACAAATTTGACAAAAATTTCATTTGCGTTTTGATCATCTACAGGTTTCCAATCAAATTTTACTAAAATTTCTCATGGGTTTAGTTTATTGGCACATTTTCACTCAAATTTGACTCAAATTTAAATTTGATTTTGTTCATTAGCGGGTTTCCATTCAAATTTGACTAAAATTCCGCTTAGGTTCAGTTCATTCACGCGTTTTCATTCAAATTTGACTAAAATTTCATCCGCGGTTTGTTCATCGACGGGTTCCAATCAAATTTGACTAAAATTTCTCATGGCTTTAGTTCATTGACACATTTCCAATCAAATTTGA
>NW_019233206.1:0-2550 GCF_002742605.1 Olea europaea var. sylvestris | reverse complement strand
AGTTCAATCTGTAAGAACCTTGCGACATTTAAACTATGGTTTACACTTTAGTTTACACATTACCACGTGACACTATCTTCGTGTACAGTTTAAATTTCAAATAGTTTTCCCATCCAATTGACATTTGACAACAACGCAAGTGTCAAACAACGTGTCAAAAAACCTTGTAAAAATAGCAAAGTTAAATCCGTAAGAACCTTGCTACATCTACACTATGGTGTACACTTTAGTTTACGCTTTGCCATGTGACATTACCTTGTTTCACAGTTTAAATTTCAAACAGTTTTTCCATCCAATTGACACTTGACAACAATGCAAGTTTCAAACAACGTGTCAAAAATAGGTGTACAAATAGCAAAATTCAATCGGTACGAACCTTGCTACATGTACGCTATGGTGTACACTTTAATTTATTCTTTGCCACATGACATTACCCTATTGGACAGTTTAAATTTCAAGCAGTTTTCCCATCCAATTGACACTTAACAACATTGCAAGTGTCAAACAATGTGTCAAAAATCAGTGTACATATAGCAAAGTTCAATCTATAAGAATCTTGCTACATGTTTACTATAGTGTACATTTTAGTTTACACATTGTCACGTGACACTACCCGGGTGGAAAGTTTAAATTTCAGACTGTTTTCCCATCCAATTGACACTTGACAACAATGCAAGTATCAAACAAGGTGTCAAAAATCAGTGTACAAATAGCAAAGTTCAATCTATAAGAATCTTGCTACATGTTTACTATAGTGTACATTTTAGTTTACACATTGTCACGTGACACTACCCGGGTGGAAAGTTTAAATTTCAGACTGTTTTCCCATCCAATTGACACTTGACAACAATGCAAGTTTCAAACAACATGCCAAAAATCAGTGTACAAATAGCAAAATTCAATCGGTAAGAACCTTGCTACATGTACGCTATGGTGTACACTTTAGTTTACTATTGGCCACGTGACATTACCCTATTGGACAGTTTAAATTTCAAGCAGTTTTTCCATGCAATTGACACTTGACAACATTGCAAGTGTCAAACAATGTGTCAAAAATTAGTGTACGAATAGAAATTTTCCCGTCCAGTTGACACTTGAAAACAATGCACGTGTCAAACAACGTGTCAAAAATAGTATACAAATAGCAAAGTTCAATCTGTAAGAACCTTTCTTCATGTTGTCAAAAATCAGTATACAAATAGCAAAGTTCAATCTGTAAGAACCTTGCTTCATGTTTACTATGGTGTACATTTTAGTTTACACATTGCCATGTGACACTACCCGGGTGGAAAGTTTAAATTTCAAACTATTTTCCCATCCAATTGACACTTGACAACTATGCAAGTGTCAAACAACGTGTCAAAAAATAGTGTACAAATTGCAAAGTTCAATCGGTAAGAACCTTGCTACATATACACTAGGGTGTACACTTTTGTTTACACTTTGCCATGTGATATTACCTTGTTAGACATTTTAAATTTCAAACAGTTTTCCCATCCAATCAATACTTGACAACAATGCAAGTGTCAAACAACGTGCCAAAAATCAGTGTACAAATAGCAAAATTCAATCAGTAAGAACCTTGCTACATGTACGCTATGGTGTACACTTTAGTTTACTCTTGGCCATGTGACATTATCCTATTGGACAGTTTAAATTTCAAGCAACTTTCCCATCCAATTGACACTTGACAACATTTAAGTGTCAAACAATGTGTCAAAAATTAGTGTACAAGTAAAAATTTTCCCGTCCAGTTGACACTTGATAACAATGCAAGTGTCAAAAATCAGTGTACAAATAGCAAAGTTCAATCTATATGAACCTTGCTTCATGTTTACTATGGTGTACTCTTTAGTTTACACATTGCCACGTGACACTACCCTAGTTGATAGTTTAAATTTCAAACTGTTTTCCCATCCAATTAACACATGACAACTATGCAAGTATCAAACAACGTGTCAAAAAATAGTGCACAAATTGCAAAGTTCAATCGGTAAGAACCTTGCTATATGTACACTAGGGTGTACACTTTAGTTTACACTTTACCACGTGACATTATCCTGTTGGACAACTTAAATTTCAAACAGTTTTTCCATCCAATTGACACTTGACAACAATGTCAGTGTCAAACAATGTGTCAAAAATTAGTGTAAAAATAGCAGTTTTCCCGACAAATTGACACTAGACAACAGCGCAAGTGTCAAACAACATGTGAAAAATTAGTGTACAAATCGCAAAGTACAATCGGTAAGAACCTTGCAACATGTACACCGTCGTGTACACTTTAGTTTACACATTGCCACGTGACATTACCCATTGGACAGTTTATATTTCAAACAGTTTTCACATCCAATTGACACTTGACAACAATACAAGTGTCAAACAACGTGCTAAAAATCAATATACAAATTGCAAATTCCAATCGGTAAGAACCTTGCGACATTTAAACTATGGGATACACATTAGTTTACACTTTACCACGTGACAATACCCTAGTGGAAAGTTTAAATTTCAAACTATTTTCCCATCCAATTGACACTTGACAACAAT
>NW_019233205.1:0-2551 GCF_002742605.1 Olea europaea var. sylvestris | reverse complement strand
TTTTTCACTGTATTGGATGAACGATGAACCTTATCATTTTTTATTTTAATTAAAGACAATTAATTTAGTATTTCATGATTTTTCATTCCCATTAAATTATTTGATTGCTTCATCTTCAATTAGATTGTAAATTACTTGTTGTAGTATAGAAATACTCACAATAAGTCCAAAACATGGCAAAATCAATTAATGGACAATAGATATTAAGAATAATATCTATGGCATATGCAATCATGTATGATAAATCTTGTCAATCAATGCATTTTTTTATATAAACTCGAACTAGGAATAGGATTGGGTCATATTAAACATAGGTTTGATATATCTTGAAAAAGAATATTGAATAAAAGTGGATTATCGTTTGTCTTGAATACATTGATTTACTAAATTAAGAATTAAAAGTTGAATTAAATGGCAATAGGGGGATTCACGATTCCAATATAAACATTCACATATTAGATAAATATTTTATTTGTTTTTCTTAGTTAGGATTAGTGTAGAATACATACAAACAACTTTTTTTTATTTTATATTACTTCCAGTTTAGTAAAAACTATTGAACTAGATATTAAACCTTATTTCTTATTGGAACGATATTCTTAACTCACAAATCTTATTACTTGTACAATGATTCAGTACGCTTGCATGATTCTATGAGCACTTGTCACTAATACAGATGTTTTATCGATTTTATCATGGTATGGCATAGTCATTTCTTGGTTCATAGTTTCTACATTCTCAAAATATATAAAGTGCTCATTTTAAATTTTCAACGTAGATACTAAGCCAGTAATTTCTTGTATATTCTAGTATGAAAAATTTATGAAGTGCTCACTGAAGCAACTGTACATATTTCTCGAGGTTTTTTTCTTATTTCTAAACATTTTTTTGAAATTTCTTAGCAAAATAGGCTAACTCCTCATTATTGAGTGATTCTAAATCAGAAGACTCATTCCGGTTATCCCAAACAGTGTTCAAGACCAAAAACTTATCTTTTGTAGGTTTAGGTAAGGTCAATTCATAAGTCTAGAGAGATTGATCAACGAACTATTCTACCTTAATAGAATCTATGTCCTTACTGTCCTTACTCTCCTTTATTGCAGTGATTTTAGGCGAAATCGCTCAATTAAGAATTTAAGGATTTTTCTAACAATCTTAGGTTCAAAGATTCTCTCGCCTAGGTTGAAATTTGAATTAAATATGTCATTTAAGTTCGCATAGAAATCATCAAAGGTCTCATCCTCTTTTCATCATAATCTCTTCAAATCTAGTGGCTAGCATTTGCAGCTTAGAATTCTTAACAATCTGAGTTCCCTCATGTATGATCTGTAAAATATCCCAAACTTCTTTAGCTACCTCACACATCAACACATGCCTAAACTCCTCAGGGAACACTGCCATAAATAAAGTATGTAAGGATTTACTATTCCAATTCCGCTCATCTAAGTTTGTTTTAGTCCAATTAGCCATGACAATGAGAATCACTATATTATCAACCATTGTACTAGGGATAGCCCAACCATTAACCACGACTAATCAGATGCGCTCATCCATAGATTTTAGGAATGCTCTCATTCTTACCTTCCAATAAGCATAATTGTCGCCATCAAATATAGACGAACAGATAATGAACTACTTAACTAGACAATTAAAGTCAGGACACAAATTTAGGCTTTGATACCACTTGAAAGTTCTAATTAATGATAAAGTTTGACCTTACGTGCGAAATTAAACAATTAAAAGCAACAAATCACTTTTTAATTGTTTCTAGATGGTTAGTCAAATAGTTCAATTTATCCTATGGTTTGAATGTCACAAATAATATATATGAAATCAATAAAGAACACCAATACTAGTCTCGGAGTTTTTACCCAGTTGGGTTTCTCCATCAACAATATTGGTGTTCTTTATTGCTTTTATATTTATTGTCTGCGAGGTTCAAACCGTAGGATAAACGGAGTTGTTTGATTAACCATCTATAAACAATTAAAAAAGTGACTTGTTACCTTTAATTATCAATGAAAATGATTTCAGCGTCATGTTATGAATCCAATCAATCCCAAAATCACTGGGAGAAGGAAATAAAATGGGAAAATTACCTAGAAACCTACATTTAAAGACTAATTTTCGTAAACAAAGAGATTAGTTTTAATTTCATAAATCAAGTGCTAATTAAGAATTATTAATTTAACCATTACAGATTTATTATAACAAATCCACTGCACCCCACCCTATCCCCAAATTTCAATCCCACTCCCGCACCCCCAAATTTCATCTCTCTATCTTTCATAATGTTCACTATCTACCATTTCTCTCTTCATCACGCTATTTAGTGCCTTGACGGTGATAACGCCACTATAACGATGTGAGTACCACTATGTCAATTTGTGACACTATGACGCCACCCTCTTTCTCTTCATCGCTGTTTTAGTGTCAATCTATAGCGTGGTGTGAGCACATTACTGGGTGGTTGTTGGTGGATGGTGATGGTGTTTGTGCAGGTGGAGATGGAGATGGTGGCTGTGATGTGGTAGTCGATCATTTCCCAATG
>NW_019233204.1:0-2551 GCF_002742605.1 Olea europaea var. sylvestris | reverse complement strand
GGAGCGCTTGGATTGTCGACGTTCGAAGAATTGAGCGTAACTTTTGCTCACGGGGTCCGTTTTCGGCCCATAATTACTTTTTGAAAATGTAGCGACAGTTTTGGATTGAACTCACAACTTCATCGTGACGTATTAGGGATTTCGGTCATTTTTCGATAGAATTAGCACTTGCATAATTGGAGCGCTTGGATTGTCGGCGTTCGAAGAATTGAGTGTAACTTTTGCTCACGGGGTCCCTTTTCGGCCCATAAGTACTTTTTGGAAATGTAGCGATCGTTTTGGATTGAACTCAGGACATCATCATGATGTGCAAGGGTTTTCAGCCATTTTTCGAAAGAATGAGCAGTTGCATTTTTGGAACGCTTGGAGAGTCGGCGTACGAAGAATTGAGCGTATCTTTTGCTCACGGTGTCCGTTTTCGGCCCATAATTACTTTTTGAAAATGTAGCGACAGTTTTGGATTGAACTCACAACTTCATCGTGACGTATTAGGGATTTCGGTCATTTTTCGATAGAATTAGCACTTGCACAATTGGAGCGCTTGGATTGTCGGCGTTCGACGAATTGCGCGTAACTTATGCACACGGTGTCCGTTTTTGGCCCATAAGTACTTTTTGGAAATGTAGCGATCGTTTTGGATTGAACTCAGGACATCATCATGATGTACAAGGGTTTTCAGCCATTTTTCGAAAGAATGAGCAGTTGCATTTTTGGAACGCTTGGAGAGTCGGCGTACGAAGAATTGAGCGTAACTTTTGCTCACGGTGTCCGTTTTCGGCCCATAAGTACTTTTTGGAAATGTGGCGACCGTTTTGGAATGAACTCACTACTTCTTCGTGACGTATGAGGGATTTTGGCCATTTTTCGAAAGAATTAGCACTTGCATAATTGGAGCGCTTGGATTGTCGACGTTCGAAGTATTGAGCGTAACTTTTGCTCACGGGGTCCATTTTCAGCCCATAAGTACTTTTTGGTAATGTAGCGACCGCTTTGTATTGAACTCACAACTTCGTCGTGACGTACGATGGACTTTGGCCATTTTTCAAAAGAATGAGCACTTGCATATTTGGAGCGCTTGGATTGTCGGCGTTCGAAGAATTGCGCGTAACTTATGCACACGATGTCCGTTTTGGGCCCATAACTACTCTTTGGGAATGTAGCGATCGTTTTGGATTGAACTCAGGACATCATCATGATGTACAAGGTTTTTCGGCCATTTTTCGAAAGAATGAGCACTTGCATATTTGGAACGCTTGGAGAGTCGGCGTACGAAGAATTGAGCGTAACTTTTGCTCACGATGTCCGTTTTCGGCCCATAAGTACTTTTTGGAAATGTAGCGACCGTTTTGGATTGAACTCACTACTTCGTCGTGACGTATGAGGGATTTCGGCCATTTTTAGAAAGAATTAGCACTTGCATAATTGGAGCGCTTGGATTGTCGACGTTCGAAGAATTGAGCGTAACTTTTGCTCACGGGGTCCGTTTTCGGCCCATAATTACTTTTTGGAAATGTAGCGACAGTTTTGGATTGAACTCACAACTTCATCGTAACGTATGAGGGATTTCGGTCATTTTTCGATAGAATTAGCACTTGCATAATTGGAGCGCTTGGATTGTCGGCGTTCGAAGAATTGAGCGTAACTATTGGAAACTGCGTCCGCTTTGGGCACATAAGCACTTTTAAGATATGTAAAGACCGTTTCTGATTGAACTCACGACATCATCGTGACGTACGAGGGACTTTTGCCATTTTTCAAAAGAATGAGCACTTGCATATTTGGAGCGCTTGGATTGTCGACGTTCGAAGAATTGCGCGTAACTTATGCACATGGTGTCCATTTTGGGCCCATAAGTACTTTTTGGATATGTAGCGATCGTTTTGGATTGAACTCAGGACATCATCATGATGTACAAGGGTTTTCGGCCATTTTTCGAAAGAATGAGCAGTTGCATATTTGGAACGCTTGGAGAGTCGGCGTACGAAGAATTGAGCGTAACTTTTGCTCACGATGTCCGTTTTCGGCCCATAAGTACTTTTTGGAAATGTAGCCCTCGTTTTGGATAGAACTCGCTACTTCGTCGTGACGTATGAGGGATTTCGCCCATTTTTCGAAAGAATTAGCACTTGCATAATTGGAGCGCTTGGATTGTCGACGTTCGAAGAATTGAGCGTAACTTTTGCTCACGGGGTCCGTTTTCAGCCCATAAGTACTTTTTGGAAATGTAGCGACCGTTTTGGATAGAACTCACTACTTCATCGTGACGTATGAGGGATTTCGACCATTTTTCGAAAGAATTAGCACTTGCATAATTGGAGCGTTTGGATTGTCGGCGTTCGAAGAATTGAGCGTAACTATTGAAAACTGCGTCCGTTTTGGGCACATAAGCACTTTTCAGATATGTAGCGACCGTTTTAGATTGAACTCACGACTTCATCGTTCCGTACGAGGGACTTCGGCCATTTTTCAAAAGAATGAGCACTTGCATATTTGGACCGCTTGGATTGTCGGCGTTCGAAGAATTGCGCGTAACTTATGCACACGGTGTCCG